>NW_015552614.1:541132-546711 GCF_001515605.1 Sinocyclocheilus anshuiensis | reverse complement strand
TTCCTCAAAAAAAAAAAAAAAAAAGTGGTTGCCAATGTGTTGCTATGCAATTTCTGAGATGCTAAGCAGTTGCTAGGTTGTTCTGGGTGGTTACTAGGGCATTTATAGGTGGTTGCTTATTGGCCTAAGTCTCTAGGATATTGTGGTACAGTACTGTTCAAAAGTTGATTTTTTTTAATAAATTACTATTTTATTATTTACTATTAAATGATTCAGCAAAAGTGACAGTAAAGACGTTTATAATGTTATAAACTGTTCCGATTATAAATAAATGCTGTTCTTTTATCACAGATTCCACAAAAATAAGAGTAATGATGCTGAAAATTCAGCTTTGCTATAACATTAATAAATTAAATTTAAAAATATTTTTAAAGTAGAAAACATTTATTTTAAATTGTAACAATATTTCACAATGTTACTGTTTTTACTGATTTTTTTTGATCATATAAATTCAGCCTTGGTGAGCATGAAAGACTTCATTCAGAAATACTACAATCTTACAGATCCCAAACTTTTGAACGATAATGTATATTAATGTCTATATATTAATATAACTGAGCTATTTATTTTATTTTTTTACTGGTACTACTACATCATTACTGGTAATGATGAGGTTTGTTTAAATAATATTTTCTAAAACATTTTTTTACAGCAATGAGATGAACGAATGTCTCTTGGATTATATATTGCAACACCTCCATGCAGACTTTCTATCAGGCATCGTGATATAAAAATAACAGTGCTATAGGTTAGATATAAAGGTTAGAAGTGGGTCAAAGGTCACTTACGTGCCATGAAGCCTGAAAAAGCAGAGGATGACCCGGTCTTTGAGAACCTGTCATAGTTGTGGGAAACCATGTCCTTCATCACTTGTCGTACCAGTTTACTACAAACGAGACATATGACTTTTATCACACAAGTGCCACACAGATAATCATTAAGAATAAAACCTTTGTTCATTTAAAGCCCAGAGAATCTGATTAGTAAATGTGAGACCCACCAGGCTGGCATCTCGAAGCGCAATATGTCCTGGACTTTAGACAGCATGTATTTATTCATCTCATGTGGCAGGTGTCCGATGGAGAGCAGAAGGTTCTTCACTTCCATATAGGATGGACTACTGTTCATAATCACATCAGCTGCCGCAGCACGAACGTTCTTCTCATAAATATGCTGGTTCTGGTGGTATATGCGGTTCAGCATCTTTTTCACCTGTGGAAATACAGTGTTAAATGTTTTGAAGAGTAGTTAAAGAGTATTTTTTTTTGTAAGGGAATGATAATTTACCTCTGGTGTGATCAGCTCACGGTTGTATCTCTGCAGCGCTGTGATGGCAATGGTGCTAAACGCTCCCACCTCAGACTCAGCATATTTGGCTAGAACAGGAACACCCTCCGGCAGAAGAGCGTTCTTCAATGCTAGCAGGTACATCTGAACCTCGGACTCCACCCGAGTGCTGTCAGGGCCTGCCAACAGCATCTCTTTCACCTTAACCACTGTCTGCACATCAAACACAAGAGAAACACACTCAGTCAGTTTGAATTACTGAACTCAGTTTGATTCACTTAAAGGGATAGTTCACCCAAAAATAAAAATTCTGTCCTCATTTAGTCACCCTCAAGTTATTCCAAACCTGTAAGACTTTCTTTCTTCTGTTGAACACAAAAGAAGATATATTGGGTAACCAAACAGTTGCTGGTCCTTCCATACTATTTTTTCCTATACAGTTGAAGTCAGTGATGGTGACCAGCAACTGTTCGGTTACCAACATTCTTCAAAATATCTTCTTTTGTGTTCAACAGAAGAAAGAAACTCATGAGTGAGTAAACAGAATTTTCATTTTTGGGTGAACTATCACTTTAATCAGTTTTTGTTTTGATACTGGAAGCAATTTGCTTTGTAGTTTTGATATACATTTGTAAGTATAGAAAGGAATAAAAATAATAATCCAATGTGTGCAGACTCACCGGTACTTCACATGCTCCTTTCAGACAGAGTTTCCTGAGCAGAGCTCCCATGATGATCACAGTTGACTCCTTAATGTCTGTACTGCCAATTTTACCTTGAGACAATTCCTACAGGACAGCATAAAAATTATTAAAATCTAAACATATTTAAAGGTCAAATGTGTCATTTTTTGCACCACTAGCGTCATCAATGGGAATTCCAAACATAATGAATATTTAGCAAAGTAACATAATACTGCCATCTTTGTAAGGCTTACAGTCCCAGTGGGGAGGCTCTAAGTACATGTGTGAGTGCAGTAATGCAGTTATCTTACCAGCAGGGACTGCAGCATGGTCTCTGTAGGGTGAGAGGCAAAGCCACATGCATACAGGAAGCGCTCCTGCAGCACTAAACCTTCCTTTTTGCTGAAGTCCAGAAACTCCAGAATGGCTGCGAGAGAAGATGAAGTCTGAGCTGATGTTACTGCATCCACTAGCTGAGGCCTAGAAAGACAGGGAAACAATGTAAACTGGAAGGACTAAGCATGCATTTATTTGATGAAAAACAGTAATACTGTAAAAGAGTATTACAATTTAAAATAACTTTTCTATTTTAGTATATTTTAAAATGTAATTTATTCCTGGTGAGGGCAAAGCTGAATTTTCAGCATCATTACTCCAATCTTCAGTGTCACATGATCCTCCAGAAATCATTCTAATATGCTGGTTTGCTGCTCAAGAAACATTTCTTATTATTATCAGTGTTGAAAACACTTTTGCCGCTTAATATTTTGTGGAAAACATGATACGTGTCTTTCGGGATTTTTTGATGAATAGTAAGTTTAAAAGAACAACGAAACTGAGGTTATAGTCAAACATAATCTTTCAATGGGAAATCTGATTCATTTTAGTGATTCGGTTCATTCGTTCTCTTTACAGAGATGTCTGCAAGGTGAATCTTTTTTACAGCAAACTTTTTAGTTAATCACTAATGTTCATCACAGTGTTTTTGATGTATGGTCTAGGTTTTTGTTTTATTATTATTTTTGTATTTATCTGTTCAAATTTCTTTGTCACCTTAATCGAGATTAATTCATTCGAATTTGTTTTGAGCGAGAAATACAGGTCTGATTACTCTTAGGTAAATATTCTAAAATATTTACATATTTAAAAAGTTATGTACATACACTTTTATTTTTTTTACTTACAGTGCTTATACATACATACATACATACATACATATATAGAAATATATACAGTATATGTGTGTGTGTGTGTGTGTGTGTGTGTGTGTGTGTGTGTGTGTGTACACTAGCTACTGCAGTCTGCAGCTAATTTAAAAGAGTAGTTTGTAGTAAATCTAACCAAAGTATACAAATGAGAAATGAGGAGTTTGGTCTTACAGTACAGTCTTGCTGCAGTTGCGCAGTACAGTCAGGATCTCCGACTTGCTGGCTTTGCGCAGGCTGTGTAAGAGCGTGAGGAAGCTCCTTGGGGCTTTTGCTTTAGAGAGCGAGTCTGGCTCCAGCTGAGACCTCACTGCCTTCCATGTATCCATCAGCTATTGCACACCAAAACAATACAATACTTAATTAGTATAAACACAAACACATGCTTAAAAACATGTTACACAAACTTCTGTCTGTGATCATACAGAGGGTGACCATATGTCCTCTATTCCCCGGACATGTCCTGGCCAGGAGTTATTTTAAATCTATATGATTTTCTTACATCCATGGAACACAAAAAGTTTTTTTTTTTTTTTGGGAACGATCTGGGTTAACATTCTTCAAAATGTCTCATTTTTGTGTTTCTGAGTGAAAATAGTTTCAAAGTAAATTCTACACTAAATGTTTTTAGTGTAAGCTGAGTAAATGATGATTTTCATTTTGAAGTGAATTGTTTCACATCAGATTCATAAGCACAAAAAACATAGGATAGCTCACAGTGGGGCATCCCTTGCATTTGGTTTTAACTTTCTCCACCATGACTCCAACAGACATGAGTTTGTCATCCAGAGACTTCACCACACTTGCGGCATCTTTGCCGGCCACTTCTGCTGGGCCAACCTCAATCTTTTTAAGCGTCAATGACTGCCTGTGGGAAATCAGAAAATACTTTAATAATTTATTCTGTTGATCATGCGTGATTTGTTTTCACATTTCTTTGGTACCTGGACAGGACTTTAGTTGCAGCTTTATGACGAGCATTGACGGACAATGTGTGTGTTTCTTCAACATCAGCAGACTTAATGATGCCATTCTCCAGAGTGATAACTGTTTCAGAAGCAGACTTCCCACTGACACCCAATACCTAGAGGAGAGCAGAGGAAAGGTGAATAAAAAGTGCCAGGAATGGTGTATAAATGAGGTAAGATGATGAGAATATGAGTTTTTGTCTTACTGGGCTGTGTGTAGTGAATCCCATTTCTTGTGTTTTGCAAGTATCCAAGTGTTTTATACGGATCACCTGATCTTTGGCAGCCTTGTACTCAACTAAACATTTCCCTGAAGCATCACTCTGCAGATTACAGAGAAAGTATTTTAACTTAGAAAAACTTATATACTTTAAACACTTCAGTAGAGAATTGTAATTGTCAGACTTTACCTCCAACATCTTCCCAGACTTTAGTTGCATCATTAGCATACTGGCCACACCCCTCTTCAAGTTTTTGATGGTAGCAGGCTCCGCCTTCTGGGCATACAGGCTTCTGATCTAAGTGTGCAAGTGCAAAATCACACAAAAAGTCAAATCACTGTGGAAAATATTTAAAAGTTCAAAACTAAAATGGATATGAAACACATTTTTATGATACATAATGAAGTGTATTATTACCTTGCCCATCTTCCACAGCACCATGAAGGGCCTCTGAAGTGCCTCAAGCCTGACTTTACCCAGAATGCTTTCTGCTGAGCTGCCGTGGAAGATGTTGTTTTTGCGGGAACGCTTTCCAGCACTTTCAACTTGAACATTTGAAATCTGAGAACAGGACAGGAGAAGGTGATTTGCACCAGGGTTATCGTTGTTAACTAAAACTATATAGCTAGATAGACATAAACGTTAACTGAAATAAACTTAGGCTATTTTATTTCAGCTAGTTGCCTTGTCTTGTTTGTTTAGTGTAAGTTGAGGTATTCAAATTAATAATTAAAATTGAAACTAAGTCAACTAAAACTAAAAACTGAAACTTGACTGTTTAAAAAAAAGACAAAAAGACTCAACAAAACTGCTAAAACTTTAAAATGAAAACAGGAAACAGAATATATTAAAATAAAATCTAACTCAAAACATTAATAAAAGCTTAACTACGAACTAACAAGCGTACTAATTACATAACTAATATACTTTAAAAGAATTTGGAATTTAATGTTTTCTGATACCTAACTGCACAAATTTAATAACAAATAACAAATAGTTTTTGTTATTAAATGCAATTAGTTAAACTTAAGAGTACTTTTTTGACATACTTAAGTAGAACATAAACACATCTTTATATGTAACTTCATAATTACTTCTATTGTCTTTGAAATATTGTTAAAGGGGTCATATGATGCGATTTCACGTTTTCCTTTCTCTTTGGAGTGTTACAAGCTGATTGTGCATAAAGAAGATCTGTAAAGTTGCAAAGACTAA
>NW_015552614.1:537968-540993 GCF_001515605.1 Sinocyclocheilus anshuiensis | reverse complement strand
TTTGCGCATGGTGTGTGTGTGTGTGTGTGTGAGAGAGAGAGAGCGAGCGAGCGAGAGAGCGAGAAAGAGAGAGAGAGCGCGAGAGAGAGCGTGAGCGAGCGAGAGAGAGAGCGCGAGAGAGAGCGCAAGCGAGCGAGAGAGAGCGTGAGAGAGAGAGAGCGCGAGCGAGAGAGAGAGCGTGAGAGAGAGCGAGAGAGAGAGCGAGAGAGAGGGGGGGGAGGGGTCACATCACAAACACATACCAGCTTCATCCCTGTGTCTGTCACACGACTCTGTTCCCCTTTCGGGCTCTGTCTTTACATTTATTTTGAAAGATGAAGCTCGTGATTATGCTAAGGGGCGTTACATTTCCGACGAGTTTTTGAACATTAAAGCATGTCAACATATTCTGTTACACCAAATACACAAAATAATGATCTTTAAAAAAGCATCATATGACCCCTTTAAAGTGTATTGTCCAATGTACTGCTATATGCATTTATGGTAAAGTTAACTTTGAACATTTGAACTTGTATGCCATCGATTGTATACAAGTACATTTTTTTAAAATACACTTTTAAGATTTGAATTACAATACAATTAAGCTCACCTTCTCACAAGGGGAATGCAATCAAAAAATATCAGTAAAGTTCTCCCCTTTACCTGCACTCTAATTAGCTGTTCATCCTGGATCTCTGGGTTCCTCCAGACGAGGCTGATGTCCACATCACTGCCAATCCTGAATCCAGCATTCCCCCTAGTGGATCCCGTCGGCCTGTTGAGCCCGACCTCAGTGCTGTAGCTGTATTTGTAGAGTTTGTCATTATCTATCCGAGGTCCAGCACTCGCACCTGAAATAACACAAAAATGGGACAAGGGAGGAATGTGAAATTAGAGAGGCAGGAATTGGACAGGGCAGTGGACTGACAATCTCCTAAAAATCACGCAGGCTGAAACCCAGTAATGGAGAAGGTGGAAACACTATCTTAAATCTGAATTGAATCCACTGTTTTATTCCACAGGATTTACATCCACAAGCTCAAACAATTTGTTCAAGAGCAAGAGAAAGCAACAGGAAAAAGAAGGCACTCTAGAGGAAGTCCGTAGTCTTTCACAGAAGGAAAAGGAATGTGTAAAAGGTATCTGCAATTGTAGGTGGGTCTCAGATAACAGTTTACTATGAGCTATTAATCCTCAGTTATCTGTAATTATCATATATATGGATTATATTCTTAACCTCATTATTTGACACAACTTCATTTCTTTTTGTCTTAAAAGTTTTAAATGAGTCAGAATCACATATTCAAGGTAAACTTAGTGCAAATCAAGATAATTAGTGATGTTAGGGGCAAAAACACTGAACAAATGCAAAAGTGTCAAAATACATGTTTCAGTTTAATGCTCTGCTCAGACATATTTTGTCTAAATTTGTGGTTTTAGGATTGTTGATTCATAATGTGATTGTTAAACAATTTCTCTCCAAAACAAGACCATTATCCTCTCAGTTACATAGTTCAGTCCTAAAAAAACACTGACGTGTCACACTGAGATTGCGTCACATCTTCTGATTCAGAGATTATGCCCTGATTTTACCTAAAACAAATCAATGTTATTTTTATTAAATTTTTATATTCATATTTACATATATTGTATATAAAAATAATAAAATACACGAAATATTTCAATATTGATACTAATACTAAATAAACTGACCATTCTACTTTCAATGATTAGATGAATCCAGGCACAGAATGAATGAAAGGTGTGACTTACCACATCATTATTAAATTCTCACAAAACCACTATTCTCAGTGAACTGCATGAACTCTTAAATCAATGTAATATTTAAATGAATTTAAATCATCAAAACATGACAACATCTGCTAGCTCTAAACAACAAGCAAACATAGCCTAATCTTTTTTTATTTTATGTATTTTAATTATTTTTTACGTCTTTAGATCACTTACCAAGAGATGAGGTACTTAAAAAGGAGGTCACACATAGTAAAAGTCCAGCAAGCCGCAGCATGGTTGGCTCGCTGAGTGCTGTGCACGTTAAAGGTCCGCGGGCCAGAGAAAGGATGGCTGCCTGCTCCTTCAGCTCTCTCTCTCTCTCTCTCTCTCTCTCTCTCTCTCTTTATCTGGATTCGAGGTTCAGACTCCAAACTCCACGCTCCGGTACTAAATACGAGATAAAGGCTAATAATTAACCGGCAGAGCTCGCCAAGATTTGGTGAATGAACGTTCCTCAGAGACGGGTTTGATTTTTATAGTAGCCTAGGGTCGGTATGGTAGAAGAATCCCTCCGGCAGGGCACTTCAATCAGCGCTCTTGCGAATTTCTGTCATTAATGATCAAACGAGATTAGCACATCCTTGGTGACAGGATTAGTTTATTTTGTTTTACTCAACCACATCATTATTATATCATATAATAGCATATCATATTATATTATATTATTTTAATTTTAGTTAAATTATGTCTGTCTCTCTCTCTCTCTGCCTGCTCCTTCAGCTCTCTCTCTCTCTCTCTCTCTCTCTCTCTCTCTGTTTATCTGGATTCGAGGTTCAGACTCCAAACTCCACGCTCCGGTACTAAATACGAGATAAAGGCTAATAATTAACCGGCAGAGCTCGCCAAGATTTGGTGAATGAACGTTCCTCAGAGACGGGTTTGATTTTTATAGTAGCCTAGGGTCGGTATGGTAGAAGAATCCCTCCGGCAGGGCACTTCAATCAGCGCTCTTGCGAATTTCTGTCATTAATGATCAAACGAGATTAGCACATCCTTGGTGACAGGATTAGTTTATTTTGTTTTACTCAACCACATCATTATTATATCATATAATAGCATATCATATTATATTATATTATTTTAATTTTAGTTAAATTATGTCTGAATTTATTATGTCTGTATAGGTCTTTTATTAAGTTTTTAGTTTTATTTAATTTGAGTTATTTTAATTCTTCAACAAAGTAAATGGAAATTAAATAATATATATATTGAATTTATAAATGTGTATGTATATATATATATATATATATAT
>NW_015552614.1:461617-537956 GCF_001515605.1 Sinocyclocheilus anshuiensis | reverse complement strand
TGCTTCTGTTGTCCTCATTTGTAAGTCGCTTTGGATAAAAGCGTCTGCTAAATGACTAAATAAATAAATATTATATTATATTATATAAGGAGGTCCAAGTTAAAACCGAAAATTATTTAAAAAATTGACTTTATTGAAACACTTGAAATGTAGTTTTTGTATTCTTGTTGCACTCTAAAAAATGCTGGGTTAAATACCCAATTGCTGGGTTTGTCCCTATTTTACCCAGCACTGGGTTGTATTTAACCCAGCATTTTTTAGAGTGTGGTTTATTTTTACAGTTTTATTGAAATTGATTTAAAGTAGATAAAGGAAAAAAAAGATCTACACACACACACACACACACACACACACATAAAAAATTTAACCCAACGGCTGGGTTAGTCCATATTTGACCCAAAGTTGGGTTGAAACAACCCAGCATTTTTTAGAGTGTAGATATAGTATTTTAATATGTTCTCTTTTCATTTCAGTTAACTTTTTTGTAGCCTAATGTTGTTTTGTGTTTCTGTCATTTCAATTAGTTTTTTATGTCTATATTGTTATCATTATTTTATTTTTATTTAATAATTCATGTTTTAATTTTAGTTATTTTAGTACACCGAGATAATAACTCTCTATATATAGCCTATACTGACTGATTATAGCGTATTATGTGAGACTTGTGTTTAGACAACCAATAAGAAACTGGATAATGGATCAATTATGAGGATGATGTGATGATGTGGCTAATGATCTTTGATGCGTGGCATGATTGCACGTGTGCATAACCATTTATGCACAGTGATATGCTCCTGTAAGAGAGTCATTTTCCTTTTACTGTGATGCCTTTCACCCAGATTGCAGCTGTATTATCTCATCGCATTAAAATTGTCATTTCATTTTACATCATGTACTTTACTAAAAGAAGAAGAATTCCTTTTGCAGTATAATATGGCCTTTTGAAGAATGATAGTTTAGGTGTTCTGCTCATCAGGACAAACACTGAGACTGCTGAAGACAAGACAAAGAGTGCTGATTGAATCAGCTGTGATTACAGTGTCATGGTGTTGATGCTGCTTATCTTCGATTCTTTCCCGTAAAAAAAACACTGTCAGGAAGTGATCGGATTAGTACTGAGTAATAGCTCATCACTTGAATCAAGTAGTTTAACATACTACTACTGTACGTTCAGCGCTTAAGGATGTTTTACACAAACATTGAGTTAACAAATATTCGATTCCACATCTATAGTTAAATAATTTTGTTACTACTGATACTGGTACATGTATCTGAATTTAAAACTAAATACCATAATCCTTAGAACATCTTGAATCATTTAAATGGCTCAAAAATTCATTATAAAATAATAAAAATTCTGAATTTTAAACAAATGTCATTAAATTATAAAACTATAAATTCATTATAAAATAATTAAAATTCTAAATTTTAAATAAATGTCATTAAATTATAAAACTATAAATTCATTATAAAATTATTAAAATTCTAAATTTTAAATAAATGTCATTAAATTATAAAACTATAAATTCATAATAATATAATACATATTATAACAATAAAGAACTAGAAATAATATACAATTAATATATGATGGATTGCTTATTTAAAAAACTATGACAGGAATCAAGCATAGTAATTCATCACCACCTTTTGGCCCTAGTTGTGAATCACAGTATGCTGGTAAACTCATTCAAACATCACTGATCTAAGATAGCATTTCTTATTTAATAATAGCAATAGTATCATACTATTTGTGTTTTTCATTACTATAATTAGAACCTTGAAAAAAGACCTTGAGAAAACTTTAGGTCTCAGTTGTTTTCATCAATGTTTCTTTTTTAGTAAATGCAGCTGTGTTGCTGATTCTTTGTCTGTTGGATTTGATTTCTACTGTTGAACCAGAGCTTCAGACCAGGAGAACAAAGTTTCACCTCGATTATTATGACGTGACGTGACATGTGGCCAAGTATGGTGACCCATACTCGGAATTAGTGCTCTGCATTTATCCCATCCAAAGTGCACACACACAGCAGTGAACACACACACACCGTGAACACACACCCGGAGCAGTGGGCAGCCATTTTTTGCTGCGGCGCCCGGGGAGCAGTTGGGGGTTCGGCACCTCAGTCGTGGTATTGAAGGGGGGAGAGAGCGCTGTACATTCACTCCCCCCACCTACAATCCCTGCCGGTACAAGACTCGAACCCACAACCTTTGGGTTACGAGTCCGACTCTCTAATCATTACTTCCCCCATATTATAAACATATACTTGTAATCATTAACCTCCTAATAATTATTTTGATAACCTTTAGGGAACCAATATCATAACAATCTGTTTTCCGTCTAATTTTCATTTGCAAACAAAGGGACCTCTAAATCATGTTACTTTCTTCAGACTAGTATACTGGTACTAACATGAGGTTAAGTGCACTATAAAGTGACCCCTTGACAGCTCAAACCAGCACTGCAGTCCCTGAACTGTGTTTGTAATAATGTAGTCCAGCAAATAAGAATGCTGCTCTAACGAAATATTCATGTAAGTATTACAATTAGGCTATTAATATTCATTTTAATGCTATCATACTTATCGAAGCCTTCCAGTATTTCATCTGCGTGGGCTATTGTCATAAATCAAGAAATCAACCTGCACTGACCTGTTTCAGCCTGTAGATGGAGACAATCTTCTTTTTCCAGTTAGCAATAAACGTCTAATCAATAACTTGATTCATAATGACCATTTATGTCAACCTATAAATGAGGCAGTTTTATTAAAATACTTCAAAAAATAACACAAAGAAAACATTTATAAAATTAAAGTAAAAAAAACATAGAACCTTTTTCTTCAACGCGGAAGTAAGCCTATGGGCGAGACTTCCGGTTCATTAGCCGCTTTAGGTGAATAACGAGAATAGTTCTCAGTGAATGATTAACTAGTGTGTTTTTTTTTTTTTAGTTCATTTATCTTTCAGGGGTTAAAACTATTGGAATGCAATGCCACAAATGCGTGTATGTGTGTGTTTTGTAGCCCGTGTGTGCTGAGATGGCCGAGATCCTGGCGTGTCCTATGAACTTCGCACCTGTGTGCGGCAGTGACGGAAACACCTACGCCAACGAGTGCTTGCTGTGTGTGGAAAGACTGTAGGTCACGTGCACATACACACAGACGGCTGGAGTACATTCCTTATATTTGGTTATGAAATGACAGCATTTTTTTGTGTGTGTCCTTTTCAGGAAAACCAAATCAGACCTTTTAATCACAAGAGATGGCGACTGCTGAGCTCCTGCACGACATACAGGATCATTAAGATCTGTGGCCAAATTAAAGCATCTGAAATGGAACATCTGTGTTTCTTCATTCTTTTCCTCAACATTCGATAGATGCCATGCTTTACCATCTGTGTTATTTTAGTATGATTGATATACATACTATTATAATTGGTTATACATTTTAAATTAATTAATTTAAAATTAATTTGTTATATATTTGTGAGTTCATTTTATATATTCATTTCACTTTAATTTTAGTTCTTAAGTTTTGGAACTTAATTTTAGTTATTTTCTTATTTTAATAATTTTTTATTACTTTTTCTTTTTTAAAACAGGTCCATATATTTTTCATTCAATTTCATTACTTTTCATTTTAGTTTAGTACTTCAAGTTAAACTAAATGCAAACGAGAAGCTAAAACATGTATTACCATCTGTGATATTTTAGTATGATTGATATACATTATTTTAAATTAATTAATTTAAAATTAATCTGTTATATATTTGTGTGTTCATTTTATATATTAATTTCACTTTAATTTTAGTTCTTAAGTTTTGGAACGTAATTTTAGTAATGTTCTTATTTTCATAATTTTTATTAGCTTTTTAAAACATGTCCATGCATTTTTCATTATTTTTTTTTATTACTTTTCATTTTATTTTAGTACTTCAAATTCAAATTTAAACTAAATGAAAACGAGTAGCTAGTTGAAATCAACTGCTTCAGTAATTATATATTTTATTTTTATTTCAATTTAAATTTATTAGATTTAAGTAACAACATTTTTTATGGTTTTAGTTTTAGTAACTTTTATTACCACAAAATACCTTACAATGGAAGTCTAATGTCCACTGCACTAAAAAGAATGCAAAAATACACAGTATTTTAAAGGTATAGCCACAAGAAAGGTTTTTGTTTTATTCTTTACATTTAAATTTTTTCAAGGTTTTTCCACAAAAAAAAATTTTTTTTCCCTCCTACAAATTATTTTGCTACATCAATTTCAAATGAAAATCTGTTATTATTAAATAGTGTATTATGTTATAAATATTTTTTTTTTCCATGACACAAAAATGTACATTAAAGGGGTCCTATTATGCTCTTTTACAAAGTCTTGATTTTGTTTTGGGGGTGTACTAGAACAGGCTCTCATATTAGGTTGTTCAAAAAACATTATTTTTCACATATTTTACATTATTACGACACCTCTCTCCCCAGTCTGACATGAACGGCTCGAATAGTTCCTGTATCAAATGAAGGCCCGCCTTCTGAAATACGAAATGTGCTGTGATTGGTTAGCTGAGCCAGTGTGTGTTGTGATTGGCACCACTCGGCGCCTGGTCGGGAAATGTCATGCCCCTTACCATAGCCACCTGCGAGCTTCAGTGTAAATATTGCGTCAAAATCAAATCAATTTGAGCACGATTTAAACCCAGATGATTGTAAACACTCTAAGTTTGTCTGCCTTGGGAAAGCTAGCGTGTCTCCGACATAGTGATAACACTCGTTGCCTTCTCTAGTGCAGCTCAACCAGGTCTCGTCCCATTCGTCGATATTTGTGACATCACAAATCCTGGAAAATATGCGTTGTAGTCCAAACGAGTCATTCGTTGTAGTTTTTGAAAAGTGATTTCTGTTAAATAAAATATTTCCTTTTGAAGTGGACTTTGAGCTTTGTAACTTTGCAGATCTTTTTTATGCTCAAACAGCAACATTACAGACTAACTAAAGTTGAAAAAGTGAAAAAGCATAATAGGACCCCTTTAATTTCAGATCCATTTTATCCTATGAAAAACATCTATTTCTTCAGAGCTCTAGAGGTTTCATGGCTTGCCGATGTCCACTGTGATTTTGGTGTAGAGCTGGTCTTTCTCTATATCTATCACTTTGTATCTGAGTGATTTGATGCCATCCGTGTTCATTGTCTGTCGTGTGTGAACAATTCTCTTAAATCTATTAAAAACAGAGATACAACTTTAGAAGGGCATTCAATCTGGCTTGTATTTATGCACGTGTGTTTGTGAAAGACAGACTACCTCTGTGGGTTTGGCTCATTTTTCGTGTCTCTCGAGTGACGAATCATTCTACATTTACCAATGTCTCCACTCGGCCTTGATATTTTCATGCCTCGAAATACCAGCCTTCAAAAATAATAACAGTCATTAAAACACATATGATATGACAAGAATTTGTAATTAATAGTAAGACAGTTACTGTATTTTCCTCACCTGTTAAAGATGTCATCGTCTTCTCCTCCCCAGCCCCAGTAGTTATTGGGAAAACCATTGATCTTTTGAAACTGCTCTATACTCATTGCTGATACACCCCCAAAATACTGTTTATATGGTAACCTGCATTCAGACAGAATCAATTTTTGAATGAAAAATATTGTTTTCATATGTAGTTTTTTCATATGTAGAATTCTCTGGATTCCCTGAATCTTTTCACATTATTATGTATGGCAGCTGGTGAAAGCCCTAAATTCTTTGCGATTTTGCATTGAGAAATGTGATTTTTGATTTGCTTGAATTACTTCTCTCATGAAATTTGGCACAAAGTGATGAGCCATGATCCAGCTTTGCTTGCAAAGACTGAGAAGCTCCTTTTATACCCAAACATGATGCCTTCACCTATTACCAGTTCACCTGCTTATTGTGGACTCTTTCAAAACAGTTTAATTTGGATATTCTATAACCTTTTCACTTTTATTTAGCCTCTGTCTTGACATTTTTGGAGTGAGTTGCAGCCATCGGAATCAAAATTTGTTTATATTTAAGTTGGTCAGTGAAAACATTGGAAATCTTTTCTTTGCACTTTTGTCAATTAAATAAAAGTAAAAGAGAATTAACAAAATCACAGATTCTTGATTTCATTGCATTTTACAAAACGTCCCAACTATTTCGGATTTGGGGTTGTATATGAGATGTAAACTGCAAAGGTAAGACAGATGTGAAGGGGGAGGAGAATTTCTACGTGCATCAGGTTTTTCGACAAGACAGATTTCCGCATACCTCGTGGCGCAACTGGAGAATTGAGCAATGTTGCCAACTGCTTTCAACTGAAAGTAGCTAAAACTGGTAGCTAAATGTCACTAGATGACATCACAATGGCAAATTCACTGATCTATATAAAGATGAACGTAGATCAGTGGGCAAGAGGAGAACTTAGATAAGGTTGGTCCAAGAAGTTGCTATATTTGTCCCTAAACTTTTGAAAAAAGTCTCAAAAGGGGCGGGGAAGTCGCTAAATCTAGCTACAAGGTAGCTAAATTGGCAACACTGGAATTGAGATGTCCTTCAAGATGGCTAACTTTGATTGGTTTCCAGGTCACAGGCTGGAGGACGGAGGAGCGAGAAACCGAGGAAGCATCGATTTAGGTATTGAGAAACACCCCATGTGTCATGTTTTCAGGGTTCATGGGTGGTCAGCTTCAGTTCTCTCTTGTCAGTAATTCATTGTCTTGACTACTTTCAGGTGTGTCTTGTTTATTCATTAGTCCATGTGTATATATAGCCCTCATGTTTCCCATCTAGCTTTATTTGTATAACCTGCTGTTGGTGAGTTTGTCAAGTCTGTAACAGACAAGTTTTCCAAAAGTTCATGTTTGTGTTATGTTTTAGCTTTGATTTGTATCCGGTTTACTTCTGTTCATTAAAACTGCACTTGGGTTCCAACTTCCAATCTTCAGCTTACCATCAGTGGAATAATATTACAAATATACTGGTGCTATCTATAAAGAGTAGAAGAGCTGCATTCCTTAAGTAACTGAAACTAAGTGTCATGAAAGCTAAACCACACAAAAACCAAACCCAACGACACCATCTGATATGCATTTCAGGTTTTGCTTCAAACTAAATGGAATTATTTTCACAGACTAAGTCTGGTATTACGTCAGGTACACCTTTTATTCAGCCTTTGTACATTTAAAATCTACTCCGATTTGTTTGTGCTTGACGTAATTCAATTAAACAAAAAAGCTGATGAAAAGATTGGTTTGTATGTTACCTTGAGAGACTTTGATATATTGTGTAGGCTACTGCTGATGTTTACATTGCAAATATAACTGGGGACAACATTCAAAATAGAAACTTGAATGTAAAGTTATTTGAATTTTTTTTCTGTGTAAATATCATACTGCATTATTGTGTCTGAATTTTGACTGTTCACCTGGTGTGACTGTCCACGGGAAAGCCAAATCAAACACACACACACAAACTATTTCAGCTGTAGCAAAGAGATTAAATGGAGAGAGACGTGAAACCGGTCTCTGTAATCTCACACACTGTAATCTCAGTCAAATCTCAAATTTCAATAAACTCAATTTCTCATCAAATTCTTGCAAGACTGGAAATAGAATTAAAAAGTTAGGGGTTGGCAAGATGGCAAGAAGTCTTTAATGTTCAATTGTGTGGTCAAAAACTCAGTAAAAATTGCAATATCGTAAAACACAACCATTTAAAATAACTTTTCTATTTTAATATATTTTAAATAATTTATTTCTGTGATTTCAAAGCTGAATTTTAACTAGGGAAGTATAACTGAAGTCTACAGTGTCACAAGATCCTTCAGAAATCATTCTAATATGCTGATTTGGTCCTCAAGAAACATTTATTATTGTCGAAGTTAAAAACTTCATGTTTTTGTGGAAACCGTGATACATTTTTTTTCAAGACTCTTTGATGAATAGAACGTTCAATATAACATTTATTTAAAATAGAAATCTTTTGTAACATTATATATGTCTTTATCATCACTTTTGATGCAGCATTTCCCAAACAAAGAACCAAAGCAACATATTTTAATGTGGCTTCCATGTGGCATTTCATCTTTGTGTGGCTTTGTATCACAAAATTTAAAGGTGGCAAAGATTAATTTACTTTCTTGTTCCTGACTCTCCTGTTACAACTGTACACAACTCTTGTGTGGCTGTATTAAATAATTAACCATCAAACTACTAGTGCAGTATTCACAGTGTCAGTTGTTCCCTGCTCTTTAACATCTTTACGTGTATGATCATCTTAAATTAACCGTTTACTTTAGACCACGTCAGAGAAGGTTAAAGGATATTGTCATGCTCTGCATATACAGTTTACACAGCTGCATTGCGATCGGCCTTGATCCAAATTACCTTGATCATTTTGAGCCATCTTTCTACTAACATAACAGGATATTTAATTTATGCACGCCTTGAATTTGCTTCCTGTACTTTACCTGAAGGACATTTGTTTAGGTAAATACATTTTTGAGCAACATGAGCAGCTGGTTTTTTAAGCTTCAACTGAGGTGGCACTAGAACTTTCAGATACTGGTGTCACTTAACAAATATTATGTTACATGTTATATTATGTGTATGGGTGGTGTTTCGTCTTACCTAAAACCAAACTTGTCCATGGACACAGAGAGGTGGCGTGGCTGGCTATAACACTTGTAGGTGTTGCGGTCATCCATGGGGATGATGTCTACATCACTGAAGATGAAACAGTCATAATCGTACTCCTTTAGAGCCTCTGCGTAACCCACGTTGAGCAGTTTCGCCCTGTTGAATGTGTCCTCTCCATCCTAAACAAGCAGCACAAAGCACGTTTACAAGAGATCTTATGACTGGGTAGATTACTTACAAATTGTAGTCCATTACTGATTCCAAATTACATGACAAAAATTGTAGTTAGTAATGTATTCCATTACATTGCACATTTTAGGTAATATAATTGGACTACTTTTTGATTACTAGATTACAGCATGAAAAAAGCTTTCCTGGAGCATTTCAGTCCTTGGTAGTGCAACTGAAGCAAACAATCAACTACGGGTGGCAAGGCACTGTCAAAAGATCTCCGGGATAAAGTCAGGAGATGGATACAAAAACATTTCAAAGGTTTTATCAATGCCTAGAACACAGTAAAGTCTATTATTAAGAAGTGGAAGGTATTTGGTACAACACAGACCCTCCCTGGATCAGGACGTCGCTCCAAACTGGATGAAAGAGCGAGGAGGAAACTGGTCAGAGAGGCTAGCAAGAGGCCTACAGCAACTTTGAAGCAGTTGCAGGAACTTATGACAAAGAGTGGTCATTGTGTGCATGTGACAACAATATCACAAATTCTCCACAAAAAGTTGTCAATGGGAAGAAGGTTTACCTTCCAACATGACAATGACCCAAAGCACACAGCAAAACTGAGCACAACAGTGGTTAATGGCAGAGCCGATCCTCCCTATACGCAAAGTATGCATGTTGCGTAGGGCCCCTGAAACACCAGGGGGTCCCCTTGCTGTCAAAGATTATTTAATTTTAGTTTCGTTTTCGAATTTGGTCAGCGGTTATGAAAACATGAAAGTTCCATTCCTTTAATGCGGTGCGCTATCACCCTTTCTGCGTAACATCCAAATCAGTCAAATCATGTAACGTGACTGTCATATACAGTCTCCTGCCATTCTTGCTCGATACTAAAAAAAGTGTTAAAAAGCGCACAGCGCTGCAGAGGAGACACTGTTCCCCAAGCTCTTTCCGTGTGCGCGATTCAAGACGAACTGAAACACGAACAAATATAGGCTACTTTGCGCGTTGAATATGTCAAAATGTCCATCTTGGTGAGTTTTCACTAAATACAGTCAGTTATGTCTTAAGTGAAAATAAACAGTTTGAAAAGTAATGGAATGCTTATAATCTGTTATGCTTGTCTGTCATCATCAGTTAATCAAGCAACAAAAGAAAATGAGAGAATTATTCACTGCTCTTCACTGAATATTTCATAACTTTGTTATGAATAATATGTTTAATTTATATGGTGAAGTCTATGCAGTGCTTTATTTTTACATTTGATTACTTTAATGAATTTCTGTATAGTAGGCTACTATAGGCTAAATTCTTTAATTGTTCAAATTAATATAAGCTGATATAAGTGGTAGGCTATTTCAGAAAGGAAAATTTAAAAGATGAAAAAGAATAATATGACTAATATATTGCTATTGTGTGAATCATATGTAATCATTTAATAAATTAAAAAGTAACTGTAATCTGATTGAGTATTTTAAAATGGAATAGTACTTTATTTTTTTTAAATTTGCTTATGTACTCCAGATTGCATGTGATCGGTTACTACCCAGCACTGGACTCACACAGAAGAAAACACTTTTTTTTTTTTTTGAGCCAAAATGTAAAATTCACATGTAAATAGATTAATCGCACACATATTTTATGCAAACAAGATCGCCTTGACATTGATAGGACCTTAATGATCGCAGCTAAATCAGTCAATCAGACATGCATGACCCCACTTATGTGTTATAAACACATGCAGAGATACACACAAAGAAAATAAGCAAATAAGCATGCATTTCTTAGTCTGCATGGCAGTTTGCATGCTGATTTTCCTGTGAACAAGGTGAACAGATGGTGAAAAAGAGGCTGAAATGACAAAAAAGAAACACAAAGAGGAGGTAGTTATGAACTGATTTATTGAAGTATTACACTCTAAAAAATGCTGGGTTAAATAAATGGGTTGTATTTAACCCAGCATTTTTTAGAGTGTAGGTCTAAAGTTAAAGTGAAATTTGTAAATTAATTTCAGAAACTTTTAGTATTTGATGTCTCCCTTTTGTTTTAATGGCAGCAAGACTTAAGGAAGAAATATATACACCACCATTCAAACTTTTGTGGGCACTTAGTTTTATTTAGCAAGGATGCATTAAACTGATCAAAAGTGACAGTAAATATATTTATAATGTAACAACATTTCAAATAAATGCTGTTATTTTGAGCTTTCTATTCATCAAAGAATTCCAGAATAATATTAAGCAGCACAACTGTTTTCAGCATTGATAATAAGAAGAAATGTTTCTTGAGCACAAAATCAGCATATTAGAATGATTTCTGAAGACTGGAATAATGGCTGCTGAAAATTCAGCATTGGCATCACTGGAATAAATTACTTTTTAAAACTTTAAAATATTTTATATTATTATAATATAATATATTTAAATATATTAAAATATAAAACAGTTACTTTACATTATAATAACATTTCACAAAATTACTTTTACTGCATTTTTTATCAAATAAATGCAGCCTTGGCGAGCATAAGAGACTTCTTTAAAAAGCATTACAAAATCTTACCGACATCAAACCTTTGAATGGTAGTGTATATTTGGAACATTCTCAAATCATGTTGTCCAGCATGATTTGAGAATGTTCCAAGCAGCTTCAGAGGAAGAAGGAACATCTGATCATCTGTACAATAGTGTTCATTTAAACAGCATCAGAAATGTGCTTACATCTGAGTAGTCAACTAAAAATAGTGCAGAACTTCAAAAAATAGATTATCATGTTTTATTTTAATTAAATCTGTTTTGATTAAATCTGAACAGAGTTTAAGCCCACGTTCACACAATGTTATTGAAGCGAGCAGCTCCTACAACTAACAACTATTTCAAAACCCAGATTTAACATAGCAGTAGTCTGTGAGGCAGATCAGACCAAGATTCCAAGCTTGGCATAAAAAGTACTTTTTAATAGACAAAAGTATCTACACCCAAACAAACATAAAAAGAAATGGGTTATATATGTTCTATGTTTGTTCATGTTCTCAGGATGCATTTCTCATTTTCTCTTTCATTGTTACTGCACAGCAAATTTCAAAGCAGTTGAATGTCAGACCAAGCATGTTGTCTATGCAAAGCCAAGTCACCGCATTTCCATACTATCTATCTATCTGTCTGTCTGTCTGTCTGTCTGTCTATCTGTCTGTCTATCTGTCTATCTATCTATCTATCTATCTATCTATCTATGTGTAGATCTGTTGGAGGGTTGTGTGGTGAGATCAGGGGCATCATTTATAAAATCTGCGTATGCACAGATTTGATCTTAGAGTGTGCGTACCCTAAAATCCACGGCAACGTTCATATTTATAAAAACGGTTTTTGAAGTGGAAAAGTACTTACCGCCACGTCAGGGTCTGAGCAGGCATACACACTTTTCCTTGTGGCAAAGTCGGAGTAGTGCAACTATTTGAACATCTAAGCTGCAATAATAATAAAAGCGGTGTACGTGCAAGCACCGAATTCATCATAAACAACAAAGATGCAGTGTAAGAGATTAATTGTGCAGTGTAGTCAGATTTGTTATTAATGGGAGTTTTTGCGAGATTAAACTGACTTTTTTAGTAGCGTAATGTTGAGAGTTCTTTATTCGCTTTCTGTACACAGTTTATTCCATGTTGCCTCAATTTCAGACTCAGTAAAGTTTTTTTTTTCTCTTTGTGCTCGTCATTCTCAAACATAAAATTTCGGATATTGGCGTGTGCTCTTTTATATGGTAATGATATTAATTAGGGGGTGTTTACAAGGTGGAGATCTGCTTTGTTTACAGTGGTAACCAAGGCAACGCTGTATCACTGCTGTTCCATAAGCGCCACCTGCTGTCAGAGAGTGAATCTGTGTCTCATTCAGAGCTTCTGCTCTTTGTTTCGTGCAGATGTTTTATGTACTAGTCAGCTGCGCACAATTTCAAGATAATTTGCGATTTATAAATGTCACATCTGGAAGAGAGGCGTACGCACGTGTTTTTATGCGCACGTTCGTTTCCTCTGTCGCACTTACGCACTTTTGAGAAATTATCTTAGAACAAATTTAGGACGGTTTATACGCAACATTTTATAAATGAGGCCCCAGGTGTGGATTTCAGCTCACTGGTATATGTCTTGATTAGTGTGCAAACTAGTGAGTGTATTTGAGATCCGGATATCTCTTCTCCACCCTGCTCTGTCAACTGTGTAGGATGGAGTAAAGTTAATAAATAGTTTTGTGCTGTACCTGTTGTATGACATAAATCCCATAATCCAGCTGTTGTCTCTGTAGGATGGGGTGAAGGTAGTGGAGCCAGTACTTCAGGTGCTCCCCTCTGTTTCTGAATGGGATGATTATTGCCACTTTTTGCAGAGCCACACAATCGCTGGGTTTATACCTGCCACCCATCACCAGCTGTGGATTGCCTTTATGCACCATATCCAGATTTACCGGCTCAGAAAATTCAACTCGCAGTGGACCCACTGAAAGGGGAATGGGGAGAGAGAATGACAGTAAGGGAAAGTGGGGGTCAGAAAGTTTGCAGACATGAAAGAGGAAGACCCTTCTTATGCACCAGTTTACTTCCTGTCTCAAACAGGCCAACTTCCTTTAATTTGTCCAACATTTCTAATAGTAAGCCAACAAATAGAAGAAGAACAAGAAAAAAAGAAGAAAGAAAGAATGAAACTTTGTTGTGGCCTAACTCTAGGGTCTAACTCTAACTAAATATAAAATTTTGACTCAGACATCCAATTACACAAATGTATGTTTTGTATGATGGTTAAACAACTAATTCAAAATATTCCTGATCCTTTATTGGTAGGGATGTAACGATTCACCATGAGTCGGTTGAAAATCGATACAAATATGTGACGATTCAAATCGGTTGAGATGTTAAATGAATCGCGATACATTTGGGGTAGGAGTTTATATGAATGTATCTCTGAGGGGAACTGACTGTCTTTAGAAAATTTAGATGATAGGCTATTTTCTTTTCATCTCGTCTCTGTACAATTCATATTAAAGCAGCGTTCATAAGCGCTGCGCTGCTTTGTTTACAGCGGTAACCTAGGCAACGCTGTATCACTGCTGTTCCATAAGCGCCACCTGCTGTCAGAGAGTGAATCTGCGTCTCATTCAGAGCTTCTGCTCTTTGTTTCGTGCAGATGTTTTATGTAGTATAGTTTCACAAAACTAAAGTCAGAGCATTCTGTTTTTGTTTTAAAATGTCAAATTAAGCAATCTAATTTAGATTTTTTTTTTGAACTGCTCATGCTGCATGTATTCAGCATCTTTTGGATTGTGATTCAAATTTTATTTGATTAGATTTAGGGTTTGTTTTCAAATTTCAATTTAGTTTTGTTATTTGACATATTTCTGTTCCACAAAGAAATGTGCAGCATTTTGTCCAAGCAATAAGAAAAGGACACCTTTTTATTTATAATTTGTCTTAAATCTAATTTTGTTTAGAAAAAAATCGTGAGTTGAGTGAATCGTTACATCCCTATTTATTGGAGTAAAAAGTGTGACAACTAGCCCTAGTCTCTTGATGTAAAGTTAACACACACACACACACACACACACACACACATTGGGTTTCCATGTTTTATGGGGACATTCTGTGTAATGATTTTTATACTGTTACAAACTGTATTTTCTATCCCCTAACACTAACCCTACCCTTCAAAAAAACTTAATTCAGCTTGATTTATAAGCTTTCCTCATGGGGACCAAAAATGTCCCCACAAGATCAAAATTTACTGGTATTACTATCCTTGTGGTGACATTTGGTCCCCATAAAGTAGGGAATACCAGGACACACACACAAAGAAAAAGAAAAAAAAACAAAAAAAAAACTGAGCAACAGATGCACAAATACTTCAGGTTAACTTACCCAAAAGTGGTGACGTCTCAGGACATGATTCTAGTACTGGGGGCTCCTCTACCAAGTCATATTTAATGACACTTCCATTAGTATAGATCCGTTTATTTACATCTACCTCTGTTCCATTGTCATACTGGATGCCAAGTGCGGCAGTTCTATGAGTTTGTGAATGAAATTGATCAGAGTCTGATTGAATTAGTCGGTAATTCGTAAATGTCATAGGCGACTCTGTTAAATAAAAAAACAATGCAACGATGAGGTGAACCCCGCAGAGGCACACGAGCACGACGCATGATTTGGTGAAGAAACCCACATTCAGCAGAACCGACTCCTTCATTCTCAGAAAACTACGGAGACCACTTCATTTACAAACAATAAAACTCTGTAAGAACAAAAACACCTCTGCCTTGTCGTTCATCAGATGATCAGGATAATCCTTTTCGTGAAATTTTTATGATACTGATCGCGTCTGACCACTGTAAATCGCAGTTTTCTACACATTGGTGAAGAGCTGTGTTGAAGAGCTCAGAAGTGACAACGGTGGGCGTTTCTAGTGCACTTGTAACAGTACTAGAAAAGGCTACAGGTAGCCTACGACCTATTATATCTTATTAGGCTGATATTTAAATAAATTAATTCAAAATTTATCAAATTAAAAATTAAATAATTTCATAAAATTAAATTTCAAATGTAGTTATTCTAAGCGGTTGATTTATAACAATGACAACAACAAAAATCATGTAGGCCTATCATTAAAAAAAAAAGAAAACATTAGCCTAAGTCTTTACAAAGCGTGTATGTGTATTTGGAAATACAGTGGACAGTAATTAATTTAGTTGCATTAGAGAAAATATCAAACCAAGTGGCATTTGCAAACAGAAGATGCTAGATCTTTCGAAGTCAAGTACCCTCAAGTTTAAGCAGGTGTGATAGATAGCATAGTAACCACAGGTAGAGTGAATAGTCTAGTCATTCTTGAGAAGTCGGACAAAACGGTGCAAAATTCATATTACACTTTCACATGTGACCAACAATTCCACAACAAATATAAAATATCATAATGAAATATTATCAAAATATTAAACTAACGGAAGTGACAGAACTGACGGAGGTGACACATCTGATGGTGATGACGAAAACCTGAATTTGTAGTCATTTTAACTAGCAAATACATTGAATCAGTCAATTACTGTATTAAAACAAACACAACAAACAGTGAGTATGTTATTGTTTATAAAGCTTCTATTCAAGAGTCACATTTAAGTATTTTTGTTTTAGACGTAGTGAGAGGACATTAAGAAACACAGATTTGGTATAATAATGAGAAAATGTAATTGAAGGTGATAATTGTGTTAAATACATTCTATTATTAATCCCTCATGACATTTAAAATTGAAAATATTTTTATTTTTAAACCTAAAAGCAGTTACCCTTGCTGGACCTGTTTTGTCCCATGTCTCAAGAATGACTGAGTGCCCAAATGCATTTTCATCTAGCAAACTTGTTTTAATAAGTCACGTTTGATGTTTTGTTATACAATGCTCACTCATTGGCCTACTCTAAAGTGTCTTTCTGGCTTGAGTCATTGTATATGTAGCCTATATGTGAATCAAACAGACGTGACATATGTTGTACCTTAAATTATAGCATCCATAACTAGGCTACTGTAAAAGTTCTTTCAGAAGTTTTCTTCTGTTAAAATTTCTTCAGCTTATTGAAAGAAATGTAAGATATTTTTGAAGGTACAGATATTACATACATTCGACATCATACAGTATAGGACAGGTATTTAAATAGTTTATTAGAAATCATTTTCATTATGCAACAGTCATTTTAAAGTCAGTGATTGATTACTGATGGGCTCTTCTTAGCTCATCAACAGCGCCCCCAAGTGTTAGTTTGAGTGATCAGCAGCAAATCCTGCCATAACATGATGCGTTGTATACTAGTTATTTATTTACCATTTGCTGCTGAGAAAATTAATCTGAAATCGGGATGACACAAAGGTGAGCACTGTGTGTGAATTTAGTCAGTAGGCCTACATACATTTCAGCAGTGCTGTAGCACACAAACAGAGAAACGGTGAGCTCTAAACCATCTGCTCTAGTTCAACAGCAAGTCTTATCTATGTTTGGACTCATTACACAGTAACAGTACAGTCAATAAAACACACTGGCACATCTCTCGAGTTACACTACCGTGTGGCCTGGGTCAAAGGTTGTCCAGTCATGTGACTATATATCTCCTCATTCAAGAAGTGAAAGCTTTACTTTATATGATAGTACACTGGAATTAGTATTTGTTATGAAGGCGAACAACTTTCAATCTAACTAGTCATTGTCTACGAACAATATAGTAGTAGAGGATCACTCCACTACTTCAGAAATCATGTGAGTTACTTCTGCTTTTGAAGAACTTTTCAGAGAATATTTGACAGTATACTTAAGAAGGATATTCTGTATTTGGTGGGTTAGATTGTTTACATTATATTATATTATATTTATATTAAAAGGTTCATTACCTAAACCAAGAATTTTGTCATCTAAACAGCTTACAGTAACACAAATTTAAACTAATAACAAACTCATTTTAATTTATTTTTAGAATTAAAAACATGTTACATTCTGTGAGACATATTCTTTTTTTTTTTCGAGACAATAAGTAAATAATTAAAATTTATTTAAAATTGACTCATTAAAAATGAGGGCAATTTTTCTGTTGATAAGGGGAAGTGTTTTTAGGTCACTGGTGTGTGATAAATCTTATCTGTTGATATTAAGATTATGCTTTTAGGACACAACGTCTTATATAATAAATTTAAAACAGTGATGATAATTACCCTGAAAATAATGCTTTGATTGTATAAAGTAAGTGGAGTAGTTTATATTTTAATCATAATGTTACAGAAGCTGTTTTCATTCAGCTTCTATTTCATTGATTCATGCTGTGCTCTAACCCCTCGCTCATTCTTTCTCATATTTCTCTCTCCCCTCTTTCTCTTAGGGAGGAATGTCAGAATGGAATTTCAGTGGATTTGTTCCTGCATTGCTCTCTTGTTCCTGCTGTGAGTAATGCTTGCATTAGTCCAGAGAGAACTGTCTTTCCTCAGGACAAACATGCAACACTTTCTCTAGAAGAGGAAGTAATGCTTCACTGTTATAAGAGCTGAAGTGATTACATGAGTATTAGATTATATTTTTACTAGTTGACGTCAACTGGTGTCCATATACTGTCTGTGTTTTATGCTTTATTAGAATTGTTACATCATTAGACTTCTCTCAGGGTGTATTTGTAATGTAGCATACTTCTTTTTCTGTTTTAGGTCTGCATTGTATTTCTGCTCTCATTTGTGCAGCGCAGAGCGAGGGCTCAACCTTTTGAGCATCGCTTTCCATATCTCAGGGGTCGATTTGGTATTGTGGTGTAAGTGATATCGGAACAAAATCTTTAGATCTAGGTTTAATATTTATATCTGTGTTTTCAGATGTCTTAGTGTTTTTTTAAGTGTGTGTGTGCGTGTGTGTTTCATTGCAGGCCATTAGATTTCATATGCAGTCTAAGTAACCGATGGTCTTATGGTTTTGCATTTGGTGCTATTGCTCCCAGTGTGATTCAGCTTTTCTCTGAGTCCTACACACCATTTACTGTGCCTAACTGGGCTAAAGGTAGTTTTAATATAACTGTGCATACATTTCATATATTGGTTTGAACATTGATAATAATGAGAAATGTTTCTTCACCTTTATCTGTATGACCTGTCTCTTTCAGCTATTGTGTACGTGGTAGGAGCAATAGAAGTTGGCGTGGCCTACCTGCCATTCTTTGCTTGTCTTTCAACGCCAAACCGACTACTAGGAGGGGTTTTAGGTCTTCTATATACACTCATGTGGTACATGAAAAAACTCTTACTCAAACCTTCAGTCTAAAATCTTGGCAAGGCAAACATATTATCTGTAAAGGGATTTGTGAGTTGTTGAACCGACTGTTTATTTTTTATATTCTGTGGGTTTCAGGTTCATTGTGAGACTGTATGACACGATAAGCTGTCCCTCTGGAAAGGTGGGTGAATATGATTAATAATTAACTTTAATTTATTAATTAATAACATTATATTATTACTGATACCAGATAAGATTAGGTATAATTTTCTCAGTGTTCATAGCATGCAAAGGTGTCTTTGAATGGATATAATTTGTATAATAAAATATAATAATTTGTAGCTGGATAAATACACAATTTAAACATATTTTGCTGGTTGT
Source organism: Sinocyclocheilus anshuiensis (assembly GCF_001515605.1). NCBI lineage: Eukaryota > Metazoa > Chordata > Actinopteri > Cypriniformes > Cyprinidae > Sinocyclocheilus > Sinocyclocheilus anshuiensis. The sequence continues at coordinate 518,986 of NW_015552614.1, read as the reverse complement.
AGATTTTAGGCCATCACGAGAAATTGATCATCCTATGGCCGTTCTTCCTGTGTCTGTTTTTCCTGCTGGGACGGTTCGTGTATATCATTGTGAAGGCAGTAAGAATCCACCTGCAGCTGCAACCTGATGAGGTCGGATCATGAGTCTTGGTATAATTTAAGTTATTTTATCAATTTACAATGGGGTCATTCCGTGTCAACTCAACCAGAGTTCCCCGGCTAAATTTTTGATTTTGCTCATATTTTTTCTGAAAAAATATAAACATGTATAGTGATGAAAGCTAAAATATTAAATACCATGGATGAATATTTACTGAGTAATCCACTATTTTGTGGAGGGGGGTCATAATGGCAATTTACACCTGAGATTCAGAGCCAAATTACAGGGGTATAAAAATGACTTCAGAAAGATGGCAGCATCATAACGCTATTTTTACAGAGAGATTGGTAGGTCTGTTAGTAAAATCTGTTTACTTGAGCAATCTTTGTTACATTATGTGCCAATGGTGACCGTTCAAAAATGGGGAAAAAGCACTTTTCAAGCTTTTTGCATGCCTGTAACTCAAGAAGTATTAAGAATTAGTGCAGTTGTTTTGACAGAAGGAAACAAGATACATTTCTAGTTTCAACATTATTTATTCCTCACATTCCTCTTTAAAAGAAAAGAAGTATCATATTAATGCAAAGTGACCCACCTTTGGTTTTTGACGACTGAAAATGTGTACAATTTAACGATTTACTCCTGGAGCCATATGGAAATTCCAATATATCTGGAACTGAACCATATAGGGCCTTAAAAATGAAGATGCCAAAAGGAACGTTTGTTAAGACCCAACATCTAAAAGGACATTAAGATATCTTTAATACTTCCTGAGTTACAGGCATGCACACTTTGGAGAAAAAACGTGAAAAGTGCTCTTTCCCCATTTTTGAATGGTCACCATTAGCACATAATGCAACAAAGATTGCTAAAATCAACAGATTTTTATTAACAGACCTACCAAAATCAAAAATTTGAGCCAGGGAAGTTTCTGAAATGTGGTTGATTTGACACGCAATGACCCAATAAGGTTCTATTAGGTGGCATTAGTTAATGCAATAGCTAAAACAAAAATAACAATGAACAATACTTTTACAGCATTTATTAATCTCGTTAATGTTGATTTCTTCATATGCAGGTACATTTTTTTACATTTCAAGTTGTATAATTTAGCATGTGCATAATGCACCAACATGAATCTACAGTGAACAATAGTATATTAATAAATTAAAAAGATTAATGTTTCATTATAAGAGTAATGTTTCTCTGTTAAATAGAGTGAGGAGGATCTACAATTCCATCAGTTCAGATATGTACAGACTTTACTGAAATGCCCCCCTGAACGGTACACACTCATCCAACGTTAATGCATGTATTACTGTATTTACACCAATCAGCCAATATCATTCTTCTATTGTCCCTCAGGCCAGAAGAAAAGAGTTGGTTCCGTAGAAGAGTGTATGACTGGGATCCTCATTTTAAATTCCCTAACAGGATGATTGGCACCTCCATTATCTCTTTGATTGGCTTGTACATGGTCAGTCGGCACTCAGTAATGCACACACACATTATTTATTGAGTTTTTTTAGTAATTAAAGCTAAAAATGCAAATGTGTTTGTCTGTTTGTAGATGACCCTTGCGGACTACAGCTTGAGTGACTACACCTTTGACAAACTAGATGCTTTGAAGAACTCACTTGCAGAGATTGCATCGTCCTGTAATGAAACAAACAATTTGTTCACGTCCCTCATTCCCAGGATGAATGAGTTCAGCTTTGTTGCAAGAAGTAAGATATAAGAGCCGCCTTTTTTCTTTTTGCTTCTATTTATAGTCACTGTACATATTACACTACCATTCAAAAGTTTGGAGTCGGTAAGATTTTTATTGAATAAAATGAATACTTTTATTCAGAAAGGATGCATTAAATTGATCAAAAGTGACAGTATAAATGTTTACATTGCTACAAAATATTTCTATTTTAAAAAATGCTGGTCTTTTAAACATTCTATGAAAAAGAAATCAAAGAATCTTGAAAAATGTATCATGGTTTCCACAAAATATTAAGCGCCATAATATTCAGAATAATTTTCAACATTGATGATAATAAGAAATGCTTCTTCAGCATCAAATCAACCTATCAGAATGATTTCTGAAGGATTATGTGACACTGAAGACTGGAGTAATGGCTGCTGAAAATTCAGCTTTGCCATCACAGGAATAAATTATATTTTATTCAAATAGAAAGCAGTTGTTTTCAATTATAATAATACAATAAACAATATCACTGTTTTTACTGTATTTGTATTTTTTTATCAAATAAATGCAGCCTTGGTGAGTATAAGAGACTTCTTTCAAAACATAGATGTACAATGATTTAATGTTTTTAAAATTTTTGTTTTTTCTCAGGGTCTTGGTTGGCGACAACCATTTTTTCCACTCTCACATCTGTTACTTACACTTTTCACGTGCTAGTATGTTACAGGTATGCTTATTTACGCATTCTTTATGTATAAAATACAACATTATAGCACTTTCAGTAATTAAAATCAAATCATTCAAAAAACTACCAAACAGCAAGCTCCATTTATGACTGCAGGAAACATTTAAAGAGATTGTGGAGAGGACAGAAAACTTTTCTTCCAGAGAAGTTCCATAAACCAAGCCCTGCAGTCAGTGTAGTGAGTAAAGGTTTTGTTTTTGTAAAGGGTTTCATTGGGTTTCCTCTTTGACTGACTAAAAAAACATCTCAGTGGCATTTAGGGAAGGCTGTTGATCATAATGCCAAATGCTTTTCTTTCTCAGGCTGCTATAACAAGATATTCAGGCTGGCAGATTGCCTTCACTCTGTGGGGTATGTAAATTTCTCTCTAAAATTTTGAATATATGTTTAGTTTTCATGTAGTGGTGTGGCGAGATCAGCTGAGTTTACCTTCTGTTCAGAGAGGTCAGTAACTTCATGGGCATCTGTGTTTTGCATGCTTTGCTTACTTTTGTAGTGTTGTTAGTCAAAGTGACTCAAATATATGAAAGAATTTGATGACGACATTGTTTGTTGTATTAAATAAACAGATTTTTTGTTTCTGCAGGGTTTCTGATAGTTCACTTTGTGCAGTTTCTTTTTGCCTTGCTGTTTGTGTATGGAGTTGTTCTTCCAATCCAGAAGGGACACTTTCTTAGCTGGCTTTCTAGTGTAGGCATTATTCTGTGAGTTCCATTAAAACATCTCATAACCAAATTAATGTTTCATAAGCATAATGAACAAGAACTTGCATGATGAGATTATATTTTATAGCTAACATCATGTTAATTTATTAATGATATGCAGTGTTTGAATAGCATTAAAACTGTGTTTTGTGTGATTGCAGGCTGACAATACTCTTAGTGATAGCCTTGGTGGTAGTGCAGATTATTCTGGTCCAAGTATTTTTCCTGCAGGACAAACTCTCACCTGATGACAAAGAAAAGCCCCTTGCACTCAACAACAGGTAGGACAACAACAAAGCACCTTTTCAAATGAAAAACGATGAAACTGTGAATATGCATTGACCTTAAACAGTCACGATAAGGTGTTATGAGTGATAAACCAACCATATACACTGCTGTTCAAAAGTTTTGGATCAGTAAAATTTACAATGGCCCGGTTTCACAGACGGGGCTTAGACTAAGCCAGGATTAGATCATAGTTCAATTAAGACATTTAAGCTATTTTTATAAACGTGCTTAGAACAAAACATTACTGGTGTGCATCTTGAGACAAAACAAAGGGACTGATATATTTTAAGATCAGTCAATGCAAGTATCTTTCAGTTGAAACAGCTCAGACTTACATTTTAGTCTAGGACTAGGCTTAAGTCTTGTCTGTGAAACCGGGGGAATGTGTTTAAACATATGCCTCTTCTGTTCATCATGGCTGCATTTATTTGACAAAAAATACTGAAAAAACAGTAATATTGTAAAATATTATTACCATTTAAAATACTGGTTTTCTATTTTAATATACTTTAAAATATAATTTATTTCTGTGATGCAATGCTGAATTTTCATCAGCATCATTACTCCAGTCTGCAGTGTCGCACGATCCTTCAGAAATCATTCTAATATGCTGATTAATTATCAATGTTGGAAACAGTTGTGCTGCTTAATATTTTTTGGAACCTGTGATACTTTTTTCACGATTATTTGATAAATAAAGTTAAAAAGAACAGCGTTCATTTAAAATGGAAATCTTTTCCAACAATATAAGTCTTTATTATCACTTTTTAACACATCCGTGCTGAATAAAAGCATTAATTTCTTTCAAAGAAAAGAAAAAAAAGAAAAAATATTGACCCCAAGCTTTTGAACGGTAGTGTATATTATAACAAAAGATCTCTATTTTGAATATATGCTGTTCTTTTTATCAATTTTTGTTATCAATTATCAATCTATTTATAAATCAGCATATTAGAATGATTTCTGAAGGATCATGTGACACTGAAGACTGCAGTAATGAAAATAGAAATGAAATAATAGAATGAAAATAGAAAACCATTATTTGAAATTGCAATAATATTTCACAATATTACTGTTTTTTTTCTGTATTTCTGATCAAATAAATGCAGCCATGATGAGCAGAAGAGACTTGTTTTAAAAACATTAAAAATCTTACTGATACCAAACTTTTGAACGGTAGTGTATGCTATGCAATTTTTGGGGTGGGTCAGATTTTTTAATGTTTTGAAAGAAGTCTCTTATGCTCACAATGGTCTGCAAATATCTGATGAATAATACAGTAAAAACGGTAATAATATGAAATATTATTAGAATGTAAAATTACTGTTTTATATTCAATATACTTTAAAATGTAATTTATTCCTAATGGCAAAGCTGAATTTTCAGCATCGTTCCAGTCTGTCACATGATCATTCAGAATTCGTTCTAATATGCAGATTTCTGTTCAAGAAACATTTCTTATTATTATTGATGCTAAAACAGCTGAGCTGCTTAATATTTTTGTGTATTTGTTTTTTCCAGAATTTTTGATGAATAGGAATTTCTATTTGGAATAGAAATGTGTTAACATTATTAATGTCTTTACTGTCACTTTTGACCAATTTTAATGTGCCCTTGCTGAATAAAAGTATTAATGTCTTTCCAAAAAATGACCTTACTCATTTGTATGGTAGTGTATATATTTAAAAAAAACTATTTGAATATCTTCTCTTCTCCTTCCACAGAAAAGCGTTCCACTGCTTTAACTACTTCTTCTTCTTCTATAATGTGGTTATGGGGTTGAGCAACTGCATTTTGCGCCTTTTAAGCAGCTGCATTGTGGGTACATGGCTGGTGTCACGCATTGATCGGACCATCATGCAGCGGGGCTATGAGTCCATGGATCCAGGTAATAATGACATATGCAGTGATGTACAGTGAAAAAAAACCTTTAATTTTCTAAATATCATTTTATTCTCAAAGTGGATAATAGGAACATGATAATTAGAATTTGAATTATCTTATTTATTATTGTTTATTTAATTATATTTAGGTATTTATGTTCATTAAAAATATTTAATTAATTACATTTGGGTGATTTTTTAATACCTTTACCTTTTTTATCTTCCAGTATTTTTGTACAATGGTTATTATAATGTTTTTTTGGGCAGGATATAGTACATGGATAGGGATGATATTTGCCGATCATTACCATAGCAACCCAGTTATGGTGTCTTTCTGCCATCTACTGCTTGGCAGAACACTGGAGAAACAAGGACCTGCAGTGTCCTCTTATGCAACCTTTAGCAATAAAACAGGTAAAAATGATAGATATATGATAGCACAAATTCAGAAAAACAGACATCTAATAAAATAACTGTCCCTGTCTGCTGTTTAACAGGATGTTCAGTAGGGGGCAGAGTACACGTGCGCTGGCTGCTGCTGTACACACTGCTGAGGAACCCTGCACTCATCCTGTTGAGAAAGAGAAAAACATTGGCACAGAATGACAACCAAGACCCACTCCTCTTAGCCCGAGCCATCACCTCACAGGCTCAACAAGCAGCTGAACTGGACAACAACAAAACTGCAGAAACAGAACCAACACAGTCAGATATCTGAAAGAGCTGGAGCTCCTGAAATCGATTCCTGGAGTGCAGAGCAGGGTTTTGTGTCTGCAACTTTGAGGTCATCTATATGCTATTGCACTTCTGACTAATTTTTAGGAGATAGAGACTTGACAAATGTTGTCTTTCCTATTTGATACAAAAGGACCAAAAAGACTGATGACTCATCTGCATTTGTCAAATAAAATGTGACCCTGGACCACAAAACCAGTCATAAGTGTATACATCATCTGTATACATCATCTGAAAGCTGAATAAATAAGCTTTTCCACTGATGTATGGTTTGTTAGGATAGGACAATATTTGGCCACCTAGATATTTTAGGCAATATAGAAATCCTGGCCAGGACGCGTCCTGGGAAAATGGCACGTATGGTCACCCTACTTTATGGTGTATGTCCAAAAAAAAGTTAAAATGAATTAAATAATTAAAATGATTATTTACATTATTTGAGGTAAATATATAAAATACATTTCTGTGTGAATTGATTTTTATATGTTGGTGAGATAGTTCATAATGTCCTCGTATATTATAGACTATAACAAAACTTCTCTTTTAGAGTGAAATTTGCTCCTTCCCATAATACTGTGAGAAATTCTAAAGCATGATGTTACTCCAAGATGAATAATTGAAAGAATGCTTTTTGGTTCTTGTCTGTTAGCTATGTGGAAGAGGTGACTGCAGCATGTCTAGGCCCATTCTTTCTGAAGCGTAAGCTTTTTCTCCACTGATTCCTTAGTTTTTAAATTCAGACACTGGTGTGTGAGCGCATGACTGTCAGCACCCTGAATTCTCACTGTTTGCCTTCAGCGCCTTTACAGAGGAAGATTATCCATTTGAATAGCTGTTTACAATATTAAATGCTGAAGAACAATTTTCTACTCTTTATCCTAAGGAATGGCTGGTCCTTTAATCAACTCTGTTCAAGGATTTTGGAATTAATTTATTTATGTATTTGCTACGTAAATACCATAGAATAGTACATTACTATTTTTTTGACATTTGACCTCAGTCCTTTTTTCAGATGACGTATGACGTAGATAGCAGATGCGTGTTCGCGCGATATTGAGCTGCTAAATTAGTGTGACGATAAAAAAACAATCAGGTGAGTTTTATTATCAATACTTCGTTTAATAATGCTATGGAGAGATTTTTTTATGATTTAGGAAAGAGAAGTGTCTTTACAAGCTAAAAGATTCGGAATAATAAAGTGAAATCAGTTATGTCGTATGCTTAGTTAACGTTAGTTAATTAAGTTAACGTTACTGTCTGATGGAGTTTAGCCTTCCTCTCTTCCCGCCTGTATTCTTTCTGATATTTGAGTTATTAAATGCTCATGTTTTCGATATGTTTATGGTTATCTTGACTGATACCCACTCCAAAAATTAGTCAGTTTTTCAGTGTAATATTTAGTAGGTTGTGTGTGTTTTTTTTTTTAACAATTTGTTGGATTCAGATAAGAGTATTATAACATTAACAAGCGTAAAACGTGAGAAACAAGTTTGTCCAAGATGAGAAGTCTTTTACATTGTTTATATACGTAATAAGTTGTTTTAATATAATTTGTGTTCATGCAGGTTTCATACATAAAAAACTGGAAAACATACATTTTTCAGTAACAACAAAATTGATTTAATGTGTGCAATTACTATTTTTAATATCAAGAAGTTTTATTGTGGTTACTATATTTGACCTGAACATACTGCAATATTTCATTTAAAAACATTGGTGAGTGTAGATTTAATCTTGGCTCTTGTTGTAGACATTGATTTGAATGGGTCACTTTGTTATATAGACTCAATCCTGTTGAAAAAAACAGCATATGCTGGTTAGGTATGTTTTGAAGCTGGGTATTTTTGGCTATTGCTACAAATATACCCCAGCGACTTAAGACTGGTTTTGTGGTCCAGGGTCACAAATGTTCTTTAGAATGTGAATGTACCTTTTTCTAAAAAGCAAGTGTGTGCATCAGTGCAAAAAGACTGAATTTAATGTATGCTGGTTTAATGCTTTTTATGAGCTTCTGAAACTAATTTGAATGTTTGATTTTAAAGTGTTATTGGTGAAATACTATTTTGTAATAAAGAATGTGAAATATTTTTTGGGGGGTGAATTAACTTTACTTTATGGTAGGGTGACCATACGTGCCATTTTCCCAGGACGCGTCCAGCTTAAACCAGCATCCCAGCGTCAAAACATACCTAACCAGCATATGCTGGTTTTTTCAACAGGGAAAACATTCATTAATTACCATAGACATAACTAACCATAAACCTTCAAAGCGTTTTTGGGAAGCTTTTAACTCTTGAGTCTGAATGTGTCTGTGAGTTACTGTAAGTTACAAAAATGCTGTCTGTTCCGTTTTAGACACAATTATGTGTCTTTATTAGATTGACTTTGTGTTTGAGTGCAGAATGAGTGACATGGAGTTGGTGAAGAAGATGCTGCGAGCGGTTCTTCAGAGCAGTAAGCACGGTGTGGCCATGGCCCGTCTGCAGGGAGATTACCGGGCTCTGACAGCAGAGGTGATCCCTTACCGGCAGTTTGGACATGCCAATCTAGAGAGTTTTCTGCGCAGTATTCCCGGTGTGGTGCGGCTCGAACGCTCCAGTGCTGGAGAGGTGATGCTTTCAGCTGATCTGTTGATACACCACATACCTTTTTGTTCTGGTGGATAATATTTTTTTTATGTATTTGAAAAAAGTGTCTTATTTCTAAGGCTGCATTTCTTTGATCAGAAATACAGTAAAAACTAATATTGTGAAATATTATTACAGTTTAAAATAATTGTTGTATTTTAATATATTTTAAAATGTAATTTATTCCTATGGTGGCAAAGCTGAATTTTCAGCAGCCATTACTTAATTCTTCAGTGTCACATGATCTTTCATAAATTATTCTAATATGCTGATTTGCTGCTCAAGAAACATTTCTTATTATTGTACTATTCAAACTATCGGGGTGATTTATTAAAATAAATTCAGTAATACTTTTATTGATTAATGTTGTTCTTCTGAACTTTCTATTCATTAAAGAATCCTGAAAATCACATTTCCACAAAAATATTAAGCAGCAAAAACTGTTTTCAACATTAATAACAATAGGAACCATTATTAATAATTGAGTGGCAATAATAATTTATAATAATTGAGCACTAAATCAGCATATTAGAATGATATCTGAAGGATCATGTGACACTGAAGTAATGGCTGCTGACATTTTTTTTTTTAAAGAAAACAGTTCTTTTAAATTGTAATATTTCACAGTATTACTGTTTTATTTATTTGAGGCTCATAAGACCAAGGTGAACCGGTTTCATAGTTTCTGATTTTGTATGGTTGTATTAGAATTGCCAGAAAATAGAAAAACTTACCTCATTAAAACACATTCAAAAAGATTTTAATTCAGGTATTATAACATGAAATCAGTCCAGTTATTAATTACTCTTTTTAAAATCATGCCAGAATTATAATATGATTGGCTTTATTTTTATGTTTGTAGGTCACGTGTTTTGCTGGTGTGTGTGAGGAGACGGCACACATCGCACAGCTGGTCGCCCGGCAGAAGAATGTGAAGAAGACCGGCTGCTCTAAATTACTGAACTTCCAAATGAGAGCGAAATCTTCATCTCTGTTTTCGCATAACGGTAACACATGCACAGACAAACGAAAAGCCCCAGTGAAAGGGATACTATTTGACAAATTTAATGTCATTTGCATGGTTAACTGTGGAGAAAAGCATCTGCTAAATGAATAAATGTAAATTGTGCATAATTCTGCTTTTATTCATTGAACAGTGAACATTTAACAAAAAAAATTGTGTGAGGTGCAAAACCTGTATTTTAGATATTCTCAAAAGCGACAAATAAGTGAATTACTTTCTTTACTTGTCGCTGCACATTAAACTGAGAAAGTATTTTAACACACATCGCCTATAAAGAGCATGTTAACCACATTAATCTGCATAGGGGGATTAAATCTTTGACATTGGAAATTCTACGTTGTGTGCCCAAGAGGGAGCTTATTAAAGGTTTTATTGCTGTGCTTTTGCCCACCAAGCTTGTCTGTATATGTGTGTTGAGTTTATTTGTGCCAGTCAGTCACAATTGCACACTATTGCCATGGCCTGTTGAGCATCCGGCACACTGTTATGCAGCCCTTCGAGGTATGTGATTGTTTATTGATGTGGTTTAACTGTTTTGGTCTTCTCAGTCAAACCTCGCTTGTCTCTGCGGCAACCGGGCCACATGACTCATCCCTCTCAAGGCTCCTCATCCAAATCTAGTTTTTACCCTAACCAGCGGCAGCTTTACAGTACTGACCTCCCCTCCTCCCGGGTTCCTACTCGGCAACTGAACAGGAAGTCACCAGGGTGAGTGACATGAGGCAAAACAATTGTTTGTGAGCACTAAAACAGTCATCCCACCACTTACACTGTATGTGATTTTAGATTACAGGGGAATACATTTGTACCCAGCAAATTCAATACGGATATAAAGACTCAGCCTTATAAGACCAGTGGGACACCAGGTAAATTTCACATTTTGGCATTCTTTCTTCTCCTTCAGCTTGTCCTCATGACAATGGCAAAGTCAGATCAGACACAATATTTTTAGAATGAGTCCTAAAACCCAGAAAAAAAAGTTGTTGCCTTTTTGGTTCCATCGTTTTAAGCTTTTAAATGTCTTTAACAGGTGACTAAATGGGACTTAAGAGGCTGTTGGGACATTAAACGTCATCAAACTTTCCAACTTGCAGATTTTAAATAAAGATTGTAAGAGTTGTCAGAAGCTTAGTGGTGGGGATGTTGAAATCATACAACTGTGGTTTAGCTTGTTTATATACTAGGGATGGGTCATGATTTTCGAATATTTGATTAGTTGATTTAATTATAGAAATCGGTTATAGTAACTTGGGACATGATAGGATGATGGCGAATGATTTGCAGATCCTGACTGAGCACCACTGACAAACATCTAATCTTGTAAAATGTGTGGTAAGTACTGCAGAGTGCTGCTCCGTATGTGTGATCGCAAATCTCGAAAGTGAAAGTAAAAAACAAGTGTGCGTTCAAAAGCGATTTAAATAATGGCTCCCTGATGCCCGCAGTTTATATACAGTGTAATTACCCAACGATATAATTGCGACAGAAGATATTGAAGTATATTTTTCCTCCCATCTTGTATCTATTCCCTTTAGGGGTTCCATTTTTTTAAATGGAAAATAAATGTCCTAGCCTTATGAGCAGTTCATTTATGCTAATTGACGGACTGATATGTTAATAAGTGCCGTCATTCGGTTGTGTTTATTATATTAATATGTTACAGCACGTTACAATCAATATATGGCTTGAGTTAAGGTAGCCTATCTTCTGAATTAAACAGTTTATCATACAGATCGAAAATGTGAATCCCATCTCTCTCAGTTTATGGGTGTTTGTGCGTGCATGCGGGGGAGTGGTGCGATTTTCGAATAATAATCGAATAATACCCTGCGATTTTTGAATATTATTTTTGCTTGGAATGCCCATCCCTAGTTTATACCTTAACTCTTGCTTTTTACTTCTGGAGATTTATATTTATTGGTCACAGAGCTTATTTTCTGCAATAATCCAAAAGCCAAAGGTACAACCCCTTTGGCTTTTTGTCAAGGGAACCATGGTGATGTGATTTCCGGGTTCCGGGTTGGTCTACAAAAATACGTCATCACTACAGCACCCTGTTGTCTTCAGGATATGCTATTTTTTAAAATCTGTTTTTGCTATATTCAATCAACTTTAAGTGTGATGTTATTTCTTCAGTTCAGCAAAAGCCTGTAAACCGTGCTGATGTTGAGGTGGTTCAGGGTCGCATCAAACAGCTTTTGCAGAAGTACTGCAGTGGAGTCTGGCTGTCCAAAATCCCTCAGCTCTATAGGGATATGTTCCAGGAAGAGCTCCACATGCACAAAGAAGTGGAGACATGGACGCACGTCTGCACTGTGAGAAACTAAAATACACAAACACATGCTGACTACTAAAATTAATCAATCTATCCGCTCAAACTAAAAAAAATATCTTGATTGGGGTTATTATCATTAACTAAAACTATTAAAAAATGATGTTAGTTGGAATAAATAAAATTAAATACAAATAATAGATGAAAAACTAGATGATTATTATTAACTTGAAATTAATGAAACTACAAAATAAATAAACCTAAATAGTTATATATAAAAAACTAAGACAAATGACTAAAAATTAAAACAAAATTAAATTGGAATGAAAAAACATTTAAATATAAAAATAAAGGCTATTACTAAAAACCATAATAGTATATTATTTAAATTTATATAAATAATATTAAAATAATGCTGTGTCAGTATTATGGTATATCTTTGTGGTGTGCCATGGTCACTATATGAACCATCATTTTATAGAAAATAACTTTCTGAAAATATCATATATTTTGTTTTACAGCTGAATGGGCCATACAGGAATGACACAAGGATGAATAAATTACAATTTACACTTTTGGGTGAATTATTCTTTTATGTAATAAAGTTGGTGACTGTTATAGTATATAATATAGGATCCTTTTTGTTTTCTATCTCACTGCTGTCCTTAGGTTGAAAAGCCAGGCAGCAATAACATAGTTGACCGCCTGGTTTATCCTGTCTTGGAACCTGCCCCAAAACCAAGAACTGTTCCTGCTGTATCTCCATGCAAGCGGTCTCCTAATGCAAAACAGCCAACACCTGCCCAGAAAACCACCCGCATCCTCAGAACTCTTGCCATTAACATTCCTCCTTCAGCCCAGAAATCCCTGACACCCTTGAGCCCGACATCGCCCAATTCCACCAAGCTGGATTTCACTCTCCCTGAAACACCTAAAGCTCACCCTCCCTTGCTCATCACCCCTCCTTCCACTCCGCCTTCTCACCAGCCTCTGACTCCAGAGATCAAGCAGAAGCTGCGTCAGCTGCTCAATAAATACAGCCATGGCCTGTGGGCTCATGCACTTCCACAACTTTTCCAGGAGGCCTTTGGGTAGGATGCTATACTGTAAACTTTTTTAGTATGCAATGGACGTTTCAAACAGAAATATAACTTCATTATATTGAATGTAATTCAGCAAGTGAAGTCCAGTTATCATCAAAATACCATAATTTAGATTTTTTTTTTTTTAAAAATATTATTTTTGGCTGTCCAAACAAAAATAAATCAAGATAGAAATCAATAAATTAATCATAATGTACTTATGATTAATGAATGCACACTTAATGAATACACTGTTGTGACGGGCATGCTTTTAAACATGTTTATTTATTTATGTTTTTTTTTTTTTTAGGTCATTTGTATTTTATGAGAGAGTAGCACTGTGTTTTTTTATTATTTTTATTTTCTGTCTTGTCTCTCAGGTGTGTGTTTCCACGGTATGTGTTGGAGGATCTGTCTCTGTTGGCAGATACATGTATGGTTGAGTACCCCATGCCGGACAATCGAAAGAGAGCCATACTGTACGCATTACCATGTCAGGTGCAGGCACAGCCCCGTCCTCGCCCACAACCACTGGTTATGCCCTGCACTGGCAACCATGTACTTCCTCTGATCATCCCAACAACAGAGTTCCTATCTGTTTTGGTGATGGAGGTCAGCAGCACAGACAATATTGTTCTCAGGTAAGACTCACAAAACCAATACTTTACTATTAGATACAAGATGTATCTCTAGTTATGTATCGTTTTAACGACTATTTAAAGTTGTGGATTCATGATGGTGACTTGTTTTTCAGGTTTGTGGGGGAAGTGTACTCTAAAGCTTTGGAGGTGTTGGAGGAGGCCATGCTGCAATTCTATAGTACAGTTGGAGCTGGACTTTGTCTTCTCTCCCCAAAAATTGGACAACTCGTGGCAGTTGCTATAGAGGAAGATGCAGTACTGAGAGCTCAGGTCCACCAGGTCACAGAGGACAATGTGAAGGTATCAGAGTCTGTATATATTTCTGTGTATAAAACATAAAGTCAGTTTGCATTAGATGTAATTCAAACTTTTCCTTTTTCGTAGGTGTACTGTGTAGATCACGGGTTCTTTGAAGTGGTCAGCAGGAAGAAGATACTACAGCTGAGGGATCAATTCCTGACTATTCCCTTCCAGGCAACCACATGCCAACTTGCAGGTAATCTTCATGAGACTTGTGTATATGTGAGTATGGAAGCTTATTTCTGCCACAGAATAAAAAAATTAAATAAAAAGGGTAATTGTGACTTTTTATTTTGCAGTTCTGACTTCTTCTTTTTTCAGAATTGCGAGTGATAAACAGAATTGTGAGATAAATAGCTTCATTTAACTAATTTTATTCCATAGCAGAAAAAAAACTAAATTGCGAGATGTAAACTCAGAATAATGAGAAAAAATTTAGGATTGTAAGATAAAAATCGCAATGACCTTTTTTATATTTTTGTTCCATGGTGAAAGTAATCTTCCATATGTGAGAGAGTAATATGTGATGTAATTTTGTGTTCACATTCACGTTTTTTTATGTTAGGTCTGGAGCCATTCAGTACAGATGCGGTAGTTCTGAAGTCTCTGGACTCATTAGCTGTTGGTCGTACACTGTTGGCTGAGATTGTGGAGCGTGAGGACACACCCCTTATTGTGCTGTATGACACTTCTCAGAATGAGGATGTGAATGTGAATGCTGTATGCTTGAAAGCCCTGCAGGATAAGTCCATGGAGAATCCTTTACAGGTCAATCAGAATTAAATAAAATCACATGATTATTAAATTGCTGCATATTTTGTTAGACTTTGAGAAAATCATTTATACAAATGAATAAATTCATTCCCCCATCTCTTCAGGTGAACAGTGTGTACACAAACGTGTGTGTGACAAATGTGTGCTCTGATGGCAGTATTTACTGTCAGTTGCCTTCTCGAGGCCAGGCCAAACTCAAAGACATCATGGACAAGATTGAAGCACACTTCATCTCTCAGGTAAAAGAGTTAAATTCAGTGATTTTTATGATTCTGTTAGGAGGTGTATTGATTATGAGAGCATTAAATGTCTCTTATGCGTTTCTAAGTTAACATGGGAGCTGTTGGTGTCCAAACCGTTCTGCGGGAAAGTGTGTCTAGCTAAACACAAAGGCAAATGGGCGAGAGCAGAGGTGAGAAGACTGCCTACACTTTCCCTTCATCACTCATGTCATGTTCTAACTGTCTCCACACATTTAAATTGCCATTTGTTCAGTGAAAACTGAGGCTGTGCAATATATCAAAATAAAATCAAATGTCTTTTTTTTCCTATGTAGATGTACTTCCGTCATTCTAGAATCATGCTAGTCTTCTAGAATGTCTGAAGTCTTTCCAAATAGAGTGATTTATATTTTCATTGCTTATATGAATGTGTGTGGCATTTGTGTGTAGATCATTAACCTTCATGGCAGTCAAGTGTTGGACATCCTGTTTTTGGATTTGGGACTTCCTGCTTCTCTGGAGGTTAGTGAGCTCAGAGAGATCCCGCCAATTTACCTCAAAGAGCTCATCACCATACCTCCTCAGGTACACATGCAGACGTCTCAGTCATTCAAGCTCATCACTTATCACTTACTTTTAACTTTGTGTTTGACTTTGAATAATACAGTAACTCTCAAATAACTATTTTTAGTTAGTCCATTTAGTGAGTGTTATTATTGGATCAGGTCTGTGGCATGGCATTAGTCTTTATGAATGAAAGTAAATGTTTCTGCCTCTGTAGGCTATAAAGTGTATCCTGGAGGAACTGAATGCAGATGAGAGTGTTTGGCCTCCTGAAGCTGTTCTGTGGTTGAGAGAGACAGTCCTCAACAAAGTCCCCAGTTGCATGAAGGTCTTGCACATTCTGTTATTGCTTACTGAAAATTGTGTTTTAATTTTTGATATTCTTACTCTAAAGTTTCCATTTATTGGCATTTGTGTTGTGTTTAGATAGTGAAGCTTGATGAGACCAGGACTGTGCACGTCTATCTCTTCTCTGGTAATGGAGCTCAGGACCTTCAGAGCAGTGTTAACCATCAGCTTGCCTCCTGTCCATTCTGGCAGCGGGATGTCTACTTCAGCGAGATCGCCAGGGTTTCCGAACCGATCCTGCCAGAGGCAGGGGACAGCTCCTATACATCTCCTGCACAGTTGAATGCCCTCACACTGCCCCCTCCGCTGGACTTACCACTAGTCGGGCAAAACGTGGATGTGTTTGTGTCGGTTGCATGCCACCCTGGGCACTTCGTGCTGCAGCCATGGCAGGATCTGTACAAGCTGGTGGTGCTGATGGGAGAGATGATCCTGTTCTACAACAAACAGGAAGTAACCCAAATCAGCATCCAGAAGAATAACGTCTACGCTGCCAAGATCGACAACAAGTGAGATATGAGTGGCATTTGAGGATTATACTTCCTCACCCTTCTTTGCAACTAAATCTTTTTCTGTCTTTTTTTTCACTCTTCCTTTGTCTTCACCTCTCTCTTTATTTATAGTTGGCATCGTGTTTTGGTAAAGGGCGTCTTGACCAATGACTTGGTCTCTGTGTACGAGTTGGATTATGGGAAGTACGAGTTGATCAACTATTCCCATCTCCAACCACTCATCGATGAGTTCAGGCAGCTGCCGTTCCAGGGAATTTCTGCTCAATTGGCTGGTAAGAGACAAGCAGGAGCCAATTGAAGCTAAAACAAAATTGTCGGTTATTTTTCAGCCTTTTACTAATATTTGATGTACACAGGGATTAAGGATTCAGGAATGAAGCAAGTGACTGTCCCTGCGTTCCGTTCGGAAGGGCACATCCCTATGCCCTAATCACTTCCAAAGGGTTTACCCTCCAGAGTGAGAGCTTCGAAGGGTTGAAGGGTGTAGGGACCTTCTGCGTCATAATCACGTGCCCACACGGAGGCGCCGCCATCATGCAAAGAATCTGTGCAAAGGTTCATGGGAGCCCGAAGTGTCCATCAGTTGTGCCCTTCGAAAGGGCACATTCCGAAGGGCCCTTTGAAGTGGCCAGTTTTGAGCACTTCAGTTTGGAACGACCCTTCAATATGGCGGCCATGATTGTTTTCACTCCGAAGTGCCCTTCGGAGGGCGATATATCCCGTTTGGAATGCACGGTGTCTTTATGAACTGACGGAAATCCGTCGTAGCGACGGAACTTTAATCCCTGTGTACATATTTGCTCTGAAATGGCTTAAAGGGTGATTTGTCTTTCAAAGTAGCCATATATTTCAGCGAAACGCCCATTGTTGGCAAGTAGATTAAAAACGTTTAAAGCAAGTACAATAAAAAAGCTAAAACGAGCCTTTTTTTTCTAAAAGAATACTAACTAAAACAATATATTGCTATATTTATATATGCACCAGTATAACACATTAAAAATAATAAAGAGTACTATTTCCCTGCATATTTATTTTCTAATACTTTTTTAGAGCATGCGAAATTCCACACAGGGATTTGAGTCAACAACTGATTCTGAACCGATTCAATTTATGTATAATTTAAGTATCTAATTGTGACACAAAGTTTGCTTGCCTAGTCTTCAGTATGCTTAACAACCAAATACAAATATTAAAATCGAGATATTCACAATACTGAGCCAGTTTTATGTTGTCAATAAAAATATCAAATATATTGTAAATATTTGATGTATCGCCCAGCCCTATATCTGTGAAAGCTTCTGATTTGCATGTGAAATGCTTGTTTTCAGGTGTCAAGCAAGGGGTCTGGGGTGAGGAAGCTTCTATGGTGTTCCGTAACCATGTTGAGAAAAAGCCGCTGGTGGCTCAGATCGAGTCAGTTGAGGAGGGGGAGTGTCCCTGGGAGCGCAAAATCTCAGTCTACCTAGTGGACACCACACAGGAGGACAATGACATCTGGATCCACAACATTATGGTGGAGTTTTTAGATGAGATCAACAGAGATGCTTGAGACTGCCATGACTAGCCTTTCCAAGGACCATGCTGAAACTTTGAGCCTGCAGAAACCTTGATCTAGAATTTGAGAGAATTAACTCTAGATGTGTTTGGTGGGTCATTTTATTCGTGCATGCTCAAGCATTGTTTCAGTTATTGTTCTGAGTGCCATGGAAAAGGGATTTCTTTACCTGTTTTTGCGGTTATGATAAATAATAATGTTATAACATTACCAAATTAACTCGTTGGACAACTTCTGTTTCTGTGTCTTTACAATGAGGCCATTTTGGTAATTTGTTTTTTTCACGTGTGTATTGTGTGAGACACTACTGCCTGTATTGTTTATACTCATTGATTTTTGCACTTTGTTTGTGATCTTATTGTGTGTTTTCTAAACGGAAGATGGTCTAATTGTAAAATAACATTTGTGTTCAGATGCTCAGGTTTGTTTTATTTCCAAGTTAACATTTGGTTCAGAGCATTAAACAAAAATACTAAGACAGTTGGATGACTGTCATTTGTTTTTGCAACTTGATATCGGTAAAAATGCAGCTTTGAGTTGTGGGACCCATGAAATCCCCTGATTGGTGGGCTTGAGGTATGGCATCATTTGATTGGCAGGTCGGCGCGGTGGGCGGGGCCGTGTTCTGCGCTCCGTGTTTGTAGAAACTGATCGACACCGACTGCTAGACTTGTTGAAAGAAGGCTCGAGCAGTAACTGCTTTTAATATTTGGACTTTTCTGCGCCGTGTCAAGCGCTGTTCTTCTATGAACCTTGGACTTGAGAATTCATTGCTTGAGGCAGCTGCGCATTTGTGTGAATTAGCGGCTCCGAAAAGAAACCATATCTGGTCAAAGTATTCAGCTGTCACATGCGCTATATATAGTGTGGGATAAGCGCTGTCTGAAGTAAGTGAGAATGATAGACGCTCCGGTACTAACACGCTTTGTTTTCCTCATCGTTGCACAGAGCAATGAAACATACAAATATGTATATTAACAGAACTGATGACGCTCGGAGAAAATGATAGGCTATATCTGATAAATAATAATTAGGCTTGCGGTTTTGAATGTATGATATATATTTTACCTTTATTTTGCTAATGTTATAAGATATGTATCTGGTCTTTCCTGATCAGAAGCAACACACCTTTTTTCTATAGATCGTTATTTGCACTTGTTTTAGAGAGTTTTATTAACAGAAGTGGCAAAGTAGTTTGTGTGAGGAACCGGAAATGTGTATATAATAGCTAGTTTATTGATTGTGGAAACCTAAACTAGAGGTTTCAAGTCAATAAATTTGCATTATATAGTGTGTTGAAGTTTGCTGGTCAATGTCCTTGTCTATTGGATTCACCAAGGACAATGGAGCTGGTCCAAAACAGATGCCAGCCTTCGGTTTGACTTCATGTAGATGTATTAATACATGACTCCATTTATCTAATCTTTAAGATTATATATTATATATATATAAAATATATATATATATATATATATATATATATATATATATACATACACGTATTTTAAAGAAAGCAAGCATAAGCCAACTTTTAAAACAAAACATTTGGAAAAGAGTCATTCAAAAGTTTAGGTCATAAATACTCGAGCATAGACAGATATAAACACAAAGTATTTATGCGTTATCTGGTTGTTAAATGTTAGCAGAGCATGTCCTCAGTTAATGTGATGAAGAACACCTGTGGTTATTCTGCTCTCCATAACCCATATGCTTTGAAATTGTCTCGATTAATCCACTTAAATATAGTAGAAAATCATAAATTATAGTCTTGACATAGTGATCATCATGAAGAACATAATTATTCAGCATAAAATCCTTTGAAGCTTCTTTAGAATAGCCTAATAATGAATCTGTTTCTCGTCTTTACCAAGGTGCTGTGGTTGGGCGGCTCAACTGTTCCTGTCTTTTTTCCTTTCTTCTGTCCACTTCTTCTATTTTATCTTGTTCACCATGTTCCGTAAAGAGATGGACAAGTACCTGGATGTGGATGAGGATGAGCTCTTGCAGAAGCTCAGTGAAGAAGAGCTCAGGAGACTTGAAGATGAACTTGAAGAGCTTGATCCTGATGTAAGTGCACTTAAAACACTTCTAAAAATGGACTTTAGGAGCTCCATAAAATGAAACACATTTCATAGTTCAGTTGTCTCTGAATACTTTGCAATGTGAAAGGTTAATAAACTTTTCTTTTTTTCTTTTCTTTTCTTTTCTTTGTGATTGTTGCTACCTAGTTTGGTTTGTTTGTCAGGACTGTGCTATTTCCCAGTGTACTTTGTTTGGCTTTACTGTGTTTTATGTATAATGTGTTTGCTTGTATGTCTGTACTGTGACAGTGGTGTTTGTTCGACTGGATTGTGTTGTTTACTTTGGACTGTGTTGCTATTTATTGTTTAAGAAGCCAGCTTAATTCCTGCTTTTTCATCTGGACTGTGTTGTACAATCATTTGTTTAGTGTTGTTGTTTCAATGGCATTTTTGTTTAAGAAACCCACTTTCTGTGTTGTTTCATAGTGTTTGTTTGTCTTTACTGCGTTGTTTCATAGTGGTGTTTGTTTGACTGGGCTGTATTGTTTTGCTTTGGACTGTGTTGTAGCCTATTGTGGTTTGTTTGATGTTGGACATTGTTTCAGTGCACTTAATTCCTGTGGTTTGTGTTTGTCTGGGCTGTGTTGTCACACTGGCGTTTCTGAGTTTAGACCATCATGGTGAAGTCAGCTTGATCGGACTGTGTCGTTTTACAGTGGTTGGAGTGTGTGCTGTTGTATTGCAGTAGTGTTTTTAGGGAATTGCAAGTCTTGTAAGGCGTTGGTTCTCTTTGTTGCTGTTCTTTTTCTCACTCAGACCACAGTTTTGTATTCGCTCTTGAGAATCTGGTTTGACTCCAGCATCTAAGCACGTCTTGACAGATTTAGACACCGATGTAGGATAAATGTTCAGCAACAGAGAAGAGGGAAAAGAGAATTTCTTCTCCCAAACTCAGATGTTCAGCCAGAGGTGCAGAAGTTTACCATAAATACTAGTGCTGGAACAAGTTAATCTGCTCAAATGTAACAAAAATAAACATTCCCCACCAAAGCTGAGCCTTTTCCTGAAGCACTAAATTGTGCTGTAAATTTTGTAGTGGAAATATCTACTTTAATGATTTTAAATGTCACTTTAGTTACCCGGAGTCTCCATTTGCTCAATTTTATCTGCACTAAGGATAAACAATGCTAAGGTGTCCTATAAAGCTCTGTTCTCTCCGAGTTCTCTCTGAAATGCTGTGTGTTCTGGATTCTGTCATCACATTTATCATGCACGTATGTACACATCCCCCCTTTTGCTCTGCGGCTGATAGGCCCTGTCTTAGAAGAATGTTATCATTGCTCTCTGTATTTGAGGCATTTGTGGCGTTTACCTTTTCAGTATGTGGGTGCAAATAAGAAAACCTGGGTTAGGTGCAAGCTTCAGAAATCTGATATAGCCTGATACAGGAAATTGATGGAAGATGGCCCCTGTGACTGTACCATATACAGTGATGGTATTAAGAATCTATGGTAATTTAAGATATGGCAAGTTTATCTTTTATGTAATGTGCTATTTTACATTCGGTGTGCTTTTTATGATCGTTTGATGACAGATCTAATGTTTATGAATGATATTGTTCTCAGAACGCACTGTTGCCGGCAGGATTCAGACAGAGGGATCAGACTAAGAAAGCTCCGACCGGAACGTTCCAGAGAGATGACCTTCTATCTCACCTGGAGAAACAGGCCAAAGAACATCCAGATCGAGATGATCTTGTTCCCTACACTGGCGAGAAAAGAGGTAAGAAGTGACTTCAATTTAGAACCATGGGCACTTTTGGAACTTTTAGAAAAGAAACTCTCATTAGTTTGTAATTTGTGGACTAAAAATGTCCTACAGTGTAAATACATCACAGGAGAAATTCTGTCATTTTTGTCTTTTTATCTTGAAAGTTATAAACATTGCCACTACACTGTCATTTCCAGCTTTGTGTTTGACATTTTGTAGTGGAAATGACAATAAATAAAATGACAAACAACTTTGTCTAACTGCTACAAATTTCATAGCCCTTTTATGAAACCTAAATACAAACCTATGTATTTTACACTTTTTGTATAACACAAGGAAATTGCAGCTTACCATTGGAAATGATGTGCAAAAATATTTTTTTTTATTTTATTCACATATCACATCTCATATTAAACAAGCACTCTCACATTTAATAAATTGTTTTTAGGGGCAAAATTATTTTGAAATGACAGTCATAAATTAAGGCATTTGTTCTTTCCCTCTCTTTGTATATCTTTAAATTTAAGTATTTTTACATTTAAATCTTTCTGTCTTTAAATGTTTGTATGTAGGAAAAGCGTGGGTTCCTAAGACCAAAGTTGTTGACCCTATCCTGGAAGATGTCACTCTGGAGCCTGAACTAGAGGAGGCGCTATCTAGTGCTACTGATGCAGAATTGTGCGATATAGCAGGTACAATACAAATGTCAGCAATTTCATTCATATATGTAGGTTATGCTTCTTTGATTCTTAGGATCCGAGATACCATTTTATAAATTTAAGTTTAAAATAAATGTATTAAGATGTAATTCCATTCAGCACCTTCTGTTCACTAATTTGAATAATAATCCATATTCAAATACATCTGTAATTTCATTGACTAATTCCCACTTCCTCTGTGTGTGTGTGTGTGTGTGTGTGTATGTGTTTGTATCTCACCGTGTGCCTCTCTGTGGTCTGTCCTTTAGTTTTCTCCACTCCATTTTTACATCTTCATTTCTCATTTTCTCTGTCCACTGCCCTGCTCCACCGTTTCTAAGCCACGGATCATTCCAGTAGGTTTATCTGCAACATTGTATGCTGCTTTAACATTGCCAGAATGTTTCTTAAACATTAATTCAGTATTTGCATGGTCAGCACATTATGTTATCTGTATGATTTAAGTGAGTTATTTTAACCAAAAATGAAAACTCTGTCATGTTGCTTCCAATCATTTCTCTGTTGAGACACCACAAAGAGCAGCAAAATTCTTCAAAATCTCTGAATCTCTAAATCATGGAACAACAGGATAAATAATTAATTTGTATTTTTAGGCGAACTTTGTGTAGCGTGCACATGCCATTTCCTGAAACTGCATATGCAAGTTTGAGTTCTTTCATAACAGTGACTCATCCATGTGCACTAAAGACACATGGCTACCAAAAAAGGGGAACAAGATTTTCCTGCTGGTTAAAAAAAAAACCTCTCGACCATCAGCCATTAACTTGCTCTCATTTAGCATGATGGAGAGGTTTCCCTTAAAATGAGGTCAATAGTTTTTTTTCTTTGGGATCGTGTTTCAAAAACAGCAGGATTTAAGGAGTCGACCCATTCTGAACAGCTTATATGTACAGACAGATAGGAGCTTCATATGGGAATGAGGTTAGCTCAGTTGTCTTTGGCCCAGGGTCAACAATCAGATGCAGTATACAAGCCAGACTCATAAATTGCACTTTCCTCTCGACTCCCTATTCAGATGTTTTGCTGTTCATTTTCATATTTTGTTCTGCACTAGTTCATTTGATGGCATTATTGTTCTGCTTGATATATTTTTCGTCAGGTAAATGTAAATGATTTTGAGTTCCAAATTATCTTGGAAAACATGATTTTACATATGATTTACATAAACAAGTAATATATTTCATTCAGCAGGATGGAGGATGGATAATGGCCATATAAAGTCCTGTGTTTTGTATACTTAAGAAAACTTGACTAACATGATAAGCAGGGTAAAATATAGACTTGGCCCCCTTTTTATCTTCAGCTTCATCCAACTTATTCTGTTTTTTTTCCCCCTCTTTCTAAATTTGAAAAGCCATTTTGGGCATGCACACACTGATGAGTAATCAGCAGTATTACGAAGCATTGGCCAGCAGTACTATCGTCAACAAACAGGGCTTGAACAGTAAGTGAATACATCAGTTATCTTGTAACATTTTTGTATGATTTTATGTTTTATATTTGTTGATTGATTATTTTGATCAAATTATAGATTACCCTTAAAAGGAATATTTTACCCAAAAATGAAAATTTGCTGAAAATTTACTCACACCTCGGGCCATCCAAGATGAGTTTGTTTCTTCATCTGGACAGAAATGGATCTTCTGCAAGTGAATGGGTGCCGTCAGAATGAGAGTCCAAACAGCTGATACGAGCATCACAGTAATCCACATGACTCCAGTTGATACATTAATGTCTTGTGAAATGAAAAGCTGCGTGTTTGTAATAAAGCAATCATTAAAACATTTTGAACTTCAAACTGTTGCTTCTAGCTAAAATACGAGTCCTACAAGTGAAAACAGTCCAAAACAGTTCTAAACAAACATGTCGGTGGATTTTTATGTGAGAGGCCAACCTGGAATTAAATTTTTGACTAGAGGAAGCACTATTATGGTTTATGGACTTTCATTCTGACGGCACCCATTCACTGCAGAGGCTCCATTGGTGAGCAAGTGATGTAATGCTAAATTTCTCCAAATCTGTTCTGATAAAGAAACAAACTTATCTACATCTTGGATGGCCTGAGGGTGAGGACATTTTTAACAAATTGTAATTTTTGGGTGAACTATTCCTTTAAACATGCCTGAATGTCAAATGAATCTTCAAATAAATGTAAATTAATGTAAAATCAAATGTGAACAAAAAATAATGCAATGCCATACAATTGTAAGTGTAGCTTGGGAATAGACAGTGTTGAATTTTACAATGTGATATAGTGTTATGTTATATAACAGCTAGCACTGAACCATATGATTTGTTGTAACTCAAAGTTGTATTATGTACACACAGGTGTAATCCAGTGTACTCAGTATAAGCCTGTGCCAGACGAACAGCCCAATGACACAGATGTAGAGGAAACACTACAGAGAATCAAGAGAAATGATCCAGACCTCGTTGAGGTCAACCTAAACAACATCAGGGTGCCACTTTAACTCATTTATTTATACTGTACTCTTTGTTGGATAGTGTCTTCACATGTCTGGTAGCCTGCCGTTTTGATGGTTGCGTCCTCTGCTTTTTTTTTTGTTTTTGGTGATCTGTAGAATATTCCAATCCCAACTCTGAAAGCGTATGCTGAAGCTCTCAAAGGGAACAGTGTTGTGGAACGCCTGAGCATCGTTGGCACCAGAAGTAACGATCCTGTGGCCTTTGTGAGTTACATATAGAAGCATTTTTCCAATAATGTAAAATAAGAAGTTATATTTTCCATGAAGAAAATGCAGCCTATTTTTAGAAATATATATATATATATATATATTACACATTTTCATTACTTTTAATGCAAGAAAGTAGTGTGTTTAATTTATGCAGACTTTTATAAAAAAAAAATAAAAAAAAATATTTTGGGGTGAATACATTCTAATACTTATTTCGTGACATTTAATACACTACCGTTCAAACATTTGTGTTTAGTTAGTAAATATTTTATTCAGCAAGAATGCATTGAATTGATCAGTAGATTTCTTTTTCAAATAAATGCTGTTCTTCTGAATTTCTAGGAGTCCTGAAATCATGTATCATGGTTTCCACAAAAATATTAAGTAACTGTTTTCAAGATTTTGAATTTTTAACGGTAGTGTAGTTATTAAACAGCGTGTAATGTTGTTTGGTTCCCAGGCACTAGCAGACATGCTGAAAGTGAACACCACTCTAAAGAGTCTAAACGTTGAGTCAAACTTCATTACTGGAGCTGGAATTCTGGCACTCGTGGAATCCTTAAAGAGCAACACTACACTGCAGGAGCTAAAGATTGACAACCAGGTACACTCATTCATTCACACTCTCTCACACACACACACACACACACACACACACACACACACACACATACAGTACATACAAATAATAAGGTCGTATGAGGTTTGAGCCATTATCCTTGAGGTCAGGGGTTCAGTCTGAATGTAGGGATGATGGAGTGGCATAGGAAAAGTTGTTATATCCTGTGTGTTTATGTGCAATACAGAGCCAGCCTTTGGGTAATAAGGTTGAGATGGAGATAGCTAACATTTTGGAGAAGAACACTACTCTGCTGAAGTTCGGATACCACTTCACCCAGCAGGGCCCACGCTTGCGTGGATCTAATGCCATGATGAACAACAATGACCTGGGTAAGAAACACGCATGCTGAGATAGATGCAGTCAAATTTTGTATTTGTATGTGCATTTCAGAATTAACAGAGTGTTGTTGACTCTGTATATTTGTCGAAATATGCATTAATGTGTTTGTGTGCTGGTTTTGCTGAAATAGGTACACTACCATTCAAAAGTTTGGGGTCGGGGAGATTTTTGAGTGTTTTTTTTAAAGAAGCATCAAGGATGCATTTATTTGCTCAAAAATGTGTTAAAAATAATAAAATTGTGAAATATAATTACAATTTAAAATAACTGTTTTGAATTAACATTTTAATATATTTAATTCAATTTTAATATGTTTTAAAATGTAATTTATTCCTGTGAAATAACGTTGAAGTCACATGTTCCTTCAGAAGTATTTTATTAAAGCTTTAAAAATATGTAATATTTTTATGGAAATTGATGCCGTTTTTTCAGGGTTCTTTGATGAATAGAAAGTTCAAAAGAACAGCTTTTATGTTAAATAGGAATTTGTCACTTCTGATCAATTTAATGCAGCCTTGCTGAATAAAAGTATTAATGGTATGTATCTACTGGTGTTTTCAAGCCATGTATGTATTTCCAGCACGTGTAGTTCGGTCGGACTCAGATGGCGCGATCACATTCACTCTGTCAGTCCCTGAGCTGGAAAGAGCCTTCTGTAAAAAGTTCAAGTTCACATCAAAACCCAAGTAAACACAGAGTCTTGCCCTCCTTGTCTCGCTCTGGGTACTACCTGCTCTTTTCGCTCTCATTTTAGTCTCCTTGCAATCCCTCAAGCCTCTGGATCATTTTGAACTTTTGTACTTTTCCTCAAGCTCCCTTCTGCCACTTCAGCATCTACACTACTGCATTTCCTTCCGTCAAAGTGAATTCAAAACCTGTCTCTCTCCATTATCTGGTTGTTTCTTGGTTTTGTTTGTCTGTTGTGCTGGTTGTTTGGCTGTCTTATGTGTTTTCTTTAGGTTTTTTAGAAAATGCCCTCTGGCTTGCTGTGCATGCAGAACATTTTCTTTAAGGAATAGTTCACACAAAAATAAAAAAATTGAGTTCTCTGTTTTGACTCTCTCTCTCTTTTTTAACTTACTTTCTTCTATGGAATGCAAAAGGAGAATAACCATAATGTCTCAATAAAAGTATCAAAAAAGGCAAAAAGCATCATGAAAGTAACACGTGCTCTTTTAACTGAGTGAACTATTCCTTTAATTGCAAGTTTCTGTCTTTGAAATGCAGTAAGGATTGCCCAATGTCTAACATAAAGGTTTTGTGAGAAATTGTAAGAATGTCTTTTTTATAATAGTCTTGGAAGCATAAAAGTAATCAGTAATATATTGTTTTCAAGCAAAAGTGCATGTATGAATTCATACATTCATAGCTTTCATGCAGTTACATTATGGATGTGTAATTTCCAGTTATTATTGCACATTCATTTTTTATTTTATTTTATTTTATTTTTAATGTTTTCAAAAAAGTTTACAATTTTAAAAAATAATTTTAATCTGTTTTATGAATTTATAAAAAAACGTTGAAAAAAACCTAAAAAAACAATGTGGGATCAGTAAAATTGCTGGCAGGACAAATACAAGTCTAAAAAAACAAAACAAAATGAAAAATCTTATTGTTGAGCCCTTAATAGATTGTTATAATGAAACCAAAGTTTCCTCATTATTTTTTATGTCCTTAAAATTGATCAACCCTTTTTATTTGTGTGTGCAGTAAGAAAGAGAAGGCTTGAAGGAGGACCCATCTTTCCTAAATGTCGGACAAATGTGTAGCAGCCTCGGGAACCCTCTATGGCCTGGGACCTGCATCACACCCCATCTCATCCCAAATCCTCCGTTCATTTCTGTCCCTTTCACAGATAAATCACAGGATCATCTAAAAAAAAAAAAACATTCAATTCAGAATGCTTTTTTTTAAAGCCCCAGATCTGGAAACCCAAAGGTACCACCCTCTGTTTACCAGACACATAGTTACTCATGGTGAGTGTTTTAAAAATGTGTAAACTACCTGCCATAACATTAGCAGGGGAAAATCACCTACTTGTGTTGATGGAAGCAGTAAAGATGAAAATGACACTCTCACAATGTTGACCTAATATTCTTGCTGTAAACAGTTTGACCTTAAAACCAGCCATTTCACTGTGTTTGGATGCACACCAAGAGCATCATACTTCAAACTTGACTGATTGTAGGTGTGGTTTTGTCTTCTCCTGGCCAGTTTGAGTCTCACTGTAGTAGTAGTTCTCGCACACATCGCATAGAAGCATGTTCTTACTGTGTGCTTTTTGGGATATACTGTAATTTTGACCTGCTCTTCTCTCTTGAAATGTTTAACAACAGGTAAATTTGTAGCTATGCAGATTCATTGCTGGCAAGTCGCTGTACTGTGGTTTCTAGTACTTTGCTATGCGGCAAACACCAATGAAAGTGCATTGTTGGTGCATATTTGCATAAACTCGCATCACCAAGTCATCAACAGCTCATGTCGCAGAAATCACTAACTCGCATTTAAAAATAAATATGAATTTCCAGTCGCTGCAAATCACTGTCAGTGTGAACATATCTTTATTGGTCACCTGATAACAGTACAAAATCTAAGCTCTATGTATTTGCACTGCTCCAGTATATTTATGAAAGTATTTATGTAGTTTATATCCTTGGTTTGATGAGGGGAAAACCTCTTTGTCATGTTTAGGACAAGCTGTGTTTCAATTTCCACAATTAGCAATAATATCTCTCTTATTATACTAACGGTCTCTCTATGTTATCCACTTATCATAAAATGAATGTGACTGATGTGTATACAGTGTTCTTCCTCATTTAATGCTTTTTTTATGTTTGAGTGAGGATCAAAACACAATTGAAAACCTATCATAAAACTATATGTATTATTGCCTATGACTGCTCTCATTAAGTAACGTCCAGGTTAAATCCCTAAACAAAGATATTATATTTTGCATGAAGAAAATTATTTTAGGATCGAACTACCATACAAGATTTTTTGCATTGTGACATTACTTTCATGGCATTTAAGCATGATTTCCCCTGAATTCTCATTACAGCAATTAAAAAAGTACATTAATTAAATTCAGTATAACAAATAATACACAGGGCTTGATTCTTACTTTTTTCCCAAAGAACACCAGTGCTCCTAAGTTGAACAATTTAGGAGCATGTTAAAACTCTAAGGGCGCATTGCAAATGTATCATAAAGAGCCACAAACAGACATTTACAGCACAGAAAGTACACTAGGTTTTTAAATATTTCCGCTTCAAACTGTATTGGTAATTATATACTGTTATAAACTGATTATTGTGCTGATACTAGTAAAATCTGTGTTAAATAATGTTTGCAATCTTTCCTGAGAGGAGGCAGCCCAGACAGAACAGACTTTGCAGCGTTCATATTTACATAATGAAATAATAACCTTTTAAAGCTTAACAATAATAGGCTGTATCATGATTTATTTTTTCTGTGCCCAAGACCTTTTAAGATACGATGTTTGTTATACAATTGAAGATATTTAAGACTTTTTAAATACTTGCAGCAACTTTTTTTATTTGCACGTGCTCCTAAATACATTTTACAGTTTGCACACGTCTATTTTTAGTTGCAGAAGCGAGTGAAATGTTCGCAATGTTGAGCTCTTGTACAGGAATGTTTACTTAAAATTGCACTGAACGATTTTTCATACATCTTGATTTTGAGGGGAAATATGACCTGGTCATTTATTGGCAGTTTTTGTGAGACTAGGCATCATTTGCAATCTGTCATGTGCAGTGATTTAGCAGGTGTGTGTGTGTTTCTCAGATATTTGTTGTCCGTGATCAGGCCTTACTCCCTTCACACTCTCCCAGCACAGTAAAAGTCAGTGTTTTATGGATGTAAGCATTATCCTTCTGTTTAAAGGACTGAGTATTTATAGGACTTTTGGGGCCGTCGTCTTGTTCAAAACCAAAAAGGGAAAATTTTACTGTTGATCGTCTTGTCCTGTGTTTGGACGCAGGCCCATGATCCCAGTGCCTGGGAAGGTGCACATATTTACATTTTGTTAGTGCACCTTACTGTATGTGGTTTATTGAGTTAATAAAGACTGAATAAGTTGTGTGGAAATGTTCTTAACACTTTTTTTTCACCACATTCATAGCTTTGCATCAGGAATACTATTTAAATATTTATGCTCAGAAAATGTACCAACAGTGCCACTTTGTGGTCTGGTGTATTAATAGTGGCTGCACTATATGAAGGTTATGCAGGCTTTATGTTCAAATAATTTGTGCTTTGTACTTTCTTCGAAGTTTAGTTTAAAATTTATATAAATGTAAAACTGTATGTACTGGAAACTGTATGTATTTGTACAGTACTTGTAATGTATTTGTAGAAGCTGTGAAATTGTGCTGGCCACAATTTATTTGAAGTTTTACAAAAATGTTTGATTATTGCAGTTTACTGCAATGGGCACGCAAGTACATATACACTTCTGTTCAAAAGTTTGGTGAGATTTTTGTATATTTTTGAAAGATTTTCATAAATTGTATGCTCACCCAGGCTGTATTTATTTGTACAAAAATACAGTAATATCGTGAAATCTTGTTACAAATAAAAATAACTCTTTTCTATTTTAATATATTTTAATTTGTAATTTATTCCTATGATGGTAAAGCAAATTTTTTTTTTTTTAGAAATACATGATACATTCTTTTTGCCAGGATTATTTGATGAATACAAAATGCCAAATAGAGTAGAATTTTTTGTAATATTATCAATGTCTTCCACTTTTTTTTATAGAGAGAAAATCAAATGACACGAGACAGAAAAAACACTTTGTATCAGTTTAATAGATCCTTGCTGAATAAAAGTATAAATTAAAAAAAAAAAAAAATCTTACTGACCCCAAACTTTTGAACAGCAGTGAATTGAAACACCAAACTAAATATGTGTGACTCCTTTATTACAGTGCCATACCCATCAGATCTTAAGACAGACATATCATCAGAGCCATTCATACACTCTTACGATTTTATTTCTTGTTTTACTGCAAGCCAAGCAAACAGAATACATTATTATTGCTGAGAATGTTGTAGATCACAAACTAAATCCCCCCGCCTCTAGCCCAGAGAAATTACAGTCAATTTGAAACACAGAGCATCCCTGTGAAATCTTAAAATCAGAGATCTTTGTAAATTCATAATCTGTCGTAAAGCACAAGAACGGTGGGAGAACACAATCTCGACAACACTGTTAAAGTGAATTGAGGCATTACATGTTCCAGACTGATGAAACTACAGTGCAAGTGTGACAAGATTTGCCAGAATGAACTAAATGGCTTAGTGACAAACGTACAAAGGTAGTTGTCGTTTAGTTTACAGTGTGGGAGAATGTTATTGCCTTCTTTATCTGATTGCAATTTCTGCAGCGACAAAAAACAAGATGTCAGTGAGCACACAAACACTATGGACACATGCAAGACCAGAATGTCTTTAATCAAATACTTTTTTCTTCGTATCGAACGCTAAATGAACGTGGGGAATCTTACTGACTGATAATACAAAACAGTGGAATAGACACTAGACACAATTCATGCAAATATATTGCTGTTTACGTATTGGATACGAAATAACTGCTGAAGAGATGATGTGATTCAGGTTTCCCTGTGAAGATAAAATATGGCTTATATTCTGATAATTAACCCCTCTCGCTTGATCGATTGATCTGTCACTAATATCTAAAGCTCCTTGCGAATCGAAATGTGTGAAAGGTAAATGGTGTAGTCGGTGTTTTGCTCTAGTGTGCTCTGTTCTCACCGAAGTCAGTACACGCTAAAATGATATCTAAAGCTGCGTGTGCTTGAGATTATTCAGGGAATTACTTCTTCAGCATGTCCTGCAGTGGGCCCGGGAGATACTTCATCACCGTGGCCATGATGTTTTCTTCCTCGTCGTCATCTCCGCAGCCGGATGGTACTGCTTTCTTTGGACGGGTCAGACTGCCTTCGCTCGCCTGCTCCATCGCCGCCTGTGCCTCCGCTTCGGCCACCTCACGCTTCTTAATGCCATACTGTTACACAACCATAGAGACATTTAAAAGTTTACATTAAAAAGTTGTATCAATAAAAAAAGTGCTTAAGTTAAAGAAACTCGGACACAGTTTATATTTGTCTACAGAACTAAGTTCAATTATGCACTTTTGAGTCTTTAGTCAAATGTATCCAAACATTTGAATCAAGTGATGTGATACTGAATGTTTACTGTGCTCATATACTTTAGTGGTACTTTAGAAAATATCATGGTACGATGCTTGTTACAATTTGTATAAGTTTAGCCAAATATTGTGAAATGTTTTTAAGAATTAACCTCAAGTTGTGTGCATTATTTTCTCTGAGTAATAATTTGTCACCCAAAAATGAACATTTTGTCATCCTTTACTCACCCTTGTGTCATTCCAAACCTGTATTTGCCTCCTATGGAACATAATGGACCTTTTTCACAGACTGTGATGACTTGTTTCCACATTTATTAACACCATTCATTTATATATAAGAGTTCGTTCTGGTTCTCAAATCAGATTGGTTGAGAACCGTGAGATATTGTACTGGTATCGCTACAGAAACGCCCTTTCACAATTTTGTATCACTCCGCTTGTTTTAGCGGAGTGATACAAAACCTTTTTTTTTTTCTTCTTTCACTGAGCTAATCTTAGGGTACGTTAGTTAATATTAGAAGAAACGTCTAGCTTAGCGGTCTCTCTCTCTCATTTGGATGCACGTCTTGCCGCATTGTTTCACTCGTATAACCTCATTATTTCTCACTAATAACGTAACTGAAGCAGCACATGTGCCTCTGGCCTAATCACAGCCATGCTGATACAGAGCCGGTATCGCTCGTGCTCGAGTGATATCGCTCATACAACAGTTCGTTCTGGTTCGCTCATATATATATATATACACACCGTATACATTTTTATCAAAATTATTGTACATTTATAACACAATTTTTTTTATTACATTGCCACTCTCGTACTCGAGCGATATCGCTCATACAACAGTTCGTTCTGGTTCGCTCATATATATATATATACACCGTATACATTTTTATCAAAATTATTGTACATTTATAACACAATTTTTTTTATTACATTGGCATTAAATTACAGAAAACGAATGAATTCAATGGGAACTCAAAACTGTTTGGTTAACAAACAGTTCAGCAGAAGAGAGTAAGTCACGCACGTTTGGATTGACAGGCGGCTGTGTGAATGATGATAGAATTTCCATTTTTGAATGGACTCTTTAACAAGATGAAAAAATATTGATTTGAAAATGTGACTTTAGGCATTTTGGGGAGCCAAGAAGGATGGCTAATGATCCTTTTTCCAAAAAGCAGAAGAGACAAAAGCAGAGGCGGTTGGTGTCTCTAACCTTATCTCTGATGCCCTGTCTTATGGCTTCCCGCTCTGCTTCCATCTTGGCGTGTTTGGCCTTCCTCTCGTCCTCTTCCTGTCTGAGAGCTTCCTGTCTCTCCTCTTCCTTCTCTTTTTCTGCTTCAGGGTCTTTATCCTCTTCTCCTCCCAGCATTTTACCAACATCAGGGGGGCCTCCTGCAAACAGAAAAGAGATCAAACTTCTATAGAGAAAAGAAATTACAAACAATTTAAATTGTGTGTTTTTTAAAAATGATGATTGGATGCAATTACAAAAACTATCTACAAACTATGTACAAAAATATATTTATATTTCCTAACCATACAACAGTTAATATTTCCAAATAGTTTAATTAATGCGACAATAAGCCAATATGCAAGTATATACTATTTATAGTGTATATAACACAATGTGTTCAGGCTTGATATACTCAGACTTTAACAGCTATGATAAATGATATGATAAACCTAATTATACAAACTTTAAACTTATCACTTTTCATTGAAGAAAATGACAAATACACTATTATTTATTTATTTTCGGACAGAAGTCTCTTATGCTCACCAAGGCTACATGTATTTGATCAAAATACAGAAAAAGAGCAATATTGTGAAATATTATTAGAACAAAATAGCTGTTTTCTATTCTAATATATTTGAAAATGTAATTTATTCCTGTAATGGCACAGCTGAATTTTCAGCATCGTTACTCCAGTCTTCAGTGTCACATGATACTTCAGAAATCATTCTAATATGCTGGTTTGGTGCTCAAGAAACATTTCTTATTATTATCAGTGTTGAAATATATTTTTGTGTCAAGCTTAATATTTTTTGTTGTTGTTGTTGTTTTTTGTGGTAACCGCAATGCATGTTTTCAGGATTCTTTAATGAACTGAAATTACAATGTCTTTTTTTTTTTACTTTGACACTTTTGATCCAATTAATGCATTCTTGCTAATAAAAGTATTAATTAACTCAAACGGTTGAATTTTAATGTATATTTGGTGAAAAAAATAATAATATGAGAAACGTCAAAAAAGCCCAACCAACTCAGCAAAACAAAGTTAACTTATAAATATAAAATTCACCACAGCAGGTCAAGTAACTTGGAGGCACACAAACACACCCCAGAGCATCAGAGAAAAATATCAGATGAAGTGTCTATCCAACCACTGAAAGAAGTCCTGTCCACTGGATTAAACAGTAACGCTGCAGAGCATCCTAGCAGGAACAGGAATAATTCATGGGTTGGTCACAGCCTGCCTCTGTCCCGGGGAGGCCACACCATGCCTCAACACACTTCCAAAAATATACAGAGGGAATGTCACTTTGCAAAAGTCCTGGCCACCATACTCATGTATCTAGTAGTACACAAAGGACATCACATTCAGATCTCCAAAGACTTCTTCAGCAAAGTCTGGAATGTGAAACAAGGATACAAGCGACAATAATCTAGCTTTGTGTAATATGTGCTACATATCGAAACCCACACACAGATCAATTTCTGTG
This sequence comes from Sinocyclocheilus anshuiensis, assembly GCF_001515605.1. Classification (NCBI taxonomy): domain Eukaryota; kingdom Metazoa; phylum Chordata; class Actinopteri; order Cypriniformes; family Cyprinidae; genus Sinocyclocheilus; species Sinocyclocheilus anshuiensis. Next base: position 483,824 of record NW_015552614.1, on the reverse strand, counting down.
GTCTGGCTCTCACCGCCCACTGACACACAAACTCTACACCATCAGAACATTACACCACAAGGTGAAAAATGTTCTAACAAGTGCGATATTAAGGAGCAAACTCATCAAGAATGCTCTGAAATCCTGTGGCTATGCAGAATGGGCCTTTGTTAAAAGAGCCAGGATGTCCAGCATAAACACACACAAAAACAGTCATTTTTCTTAAAAGTGAATTTTGCCTCATTTACTGTATTTTGCAACGGGTCATGTGAATTCACCACGCTGACTAAGCCCTATTCGCACGGGATTAGTATTATCTGGGGACCTTGTGTGATTTTGAAATTACCCCCCCACATCTGAATTTCGTGTGGTGCATTCGCACGGTATAAGCGAAGCCTGTGATTTTACTCAAATTTACTGACTTATCTCCCAGATACGATGTCAAGGCTTTGAGAGTCCCGTTCTATAGTCCGGTTAGATGGATTAAAAAAAAATAAACTAATATAGTTTCATGCCCTGTGTCATTTACATTTCACCAGGTTAAAATAATATCTCGAGCTTTATGCTTGATTTATTTGTAACACATTAACCTGAAAACCTTTTCAGCTTTCTCTTTCTGCAAATTGTATGGTGTAGCGATATGACAGCACCCAAAATACTATCAAACACTCCAACGCAGCTCCATTCTTTGAGAAAGATGGATAAAAAGGCGCACAGGAAACACAAACCTCGAAAAATGATATACAACCCGTCAAATGCTGGCCAAATCACAGAGATGCCAGTTCGCACGGGACTAATATTTTCACAGGACCTCGGTGTTCGGCAAAATATGGTAGGTCATTTGCAGGGGAATTTTTACTTTACAAATTACAGACATGGCTGATTCGCACGGGATTAAGATCACAGACAACCTCCGCAATTATTACAAATGACTGGAGGTCACCAGGTAATACTAATCCCGTGCGAATAGGGTTTAACAGGAAGCTGCTTGGTTTGACTTCTTTGTGAGCTGTGCTTCATATATCACTATACTACTGACAATAACCTTTTTTATTTGTTACTTTTCCCAGCGCTGTTGATGATGGACTGGTTACTTGTGGTTGCAAGTTGAGGCAGAATATTAGTTCAGTGTCAGCAAACATTTTATACAACTGATGTATTTAACCAATTCTTTTTAATGAGATTTGTGCAGCTCAATGAAGAATTGGTCTTGTGCTGAGTGTCCCCTATAGGTGGGATGTTTATGTGTGTTTCTGAGAATATATGTATATTATCTCTGTGTCTGTATATGCTCTTGTAGTGCTGGGCGGTATGACCAAAAATTTATATCACGGTATTTTTCAAAATTATACCGGTTTCACGGTACATGACAGTATTTTTTTCATGCATGATCACGTGTTAACCATATTTTCTACTGATTGAGAGAGGAAATACTGCAGTATATTGACTTAGAATGCCCTATTTTACTGTCATGATGAGTGAATATTGTCAAAAAATACCACACTAAATAGTGACTAAACACGACCCCTTTTAATACATGTTAATTTTCATCTCAATATTATATTTATATTTCATGTTTATTGCTCAAACAGCTCAATATTCAGTTTGAGCAACTTGAGTAGAAAAAGAAAAATCCTCAGCCTTATTGTACACTCCATTCATGGAAGGTGATCCAAAGGACACTGTCCTTACAGCAGAAGTATATACAGTGTGTGTCTTTGACACTGCTCTCTGTTAGTGAACTGCCGCACGCAGGAGATGATAAACGCCGACTAGTGTTGCTTTAGACAGTAGCATAACGTTCTCTGCGGTACGTGAAGTTGAACCGTGAACGACTTCAAGGGAGCGCACACGTGACCACTGCTGCAGCACTACAGCACTGACTCAAGTCTTTCATTGTAAATTATAATCTCCCGACGGGAATATATACACTCACCTCCCAAAGCTGCCTTCATCAGGAAATTCATGATGGCTTTTCAAGTGTTCCTGTCCTTGTACTTGACAAATGTATGAGACCAGAGATCGTACAGCCAGATCTGCAAACAAAATGCACATTGGTTTTAATATTAATGATAATAATAAAAGCAAAAGTGATGATACTGCAGCTCAAGAAAACATGCACATGCACAACTTGTTCGGAACGTTTTGTCCTTCAGCTCACAGGGTGCAATGTGAAACCAGTTTTGCACATGTATTTTCTTTCAGCGCTGGTCTTCGAGCGAAATATTAGAGCAAATATCATTCCCATCTTCCACAGTGACAGATCATCAAATCCCTCCGTGCATCATTCCCATCTTCCACAGTGACAGATCATCAAATCCCTCCGTGCAGCTGATGCTGATAGCGACAATCAGGCTGTCACAATAGCAACCCCATTGTGCTGAGCTAATTCAATTCATTTGCGTTACTGTCTATCACCACCATGCGTATTTTAGATAGAAAATATACCTATGAACTTCCGGGGGTCTGAGATCCAGAAGGTAACTTTGGACTTATGAATCAATGACTTTCTTAATCCAGTGCAGAACAGTCTATGGCCCAAGCTCACTAGGATCTCTACAAAGTGTTTTGCGTGAGCAGTCGTTCCGACCTCAGTAGTCTTGGTGCATTACCTTACTTGAACCCCCGCCGCAAAGGCTCGGCAGTATCTAATACACAAGCTGTTTTCAGCACCACCTTCGCTGGACAGCGCCTGCTCGTGACAGCGCACCTCCAGCAGCCGTAAGAAGTGCGGTGTAAAATACCTGCTCAAGTGTCCGCCAAGGAAGCGAGGTATCGCGCCGATATGGAAGTTGACGTGGGCCAGTTGTGGAGGATGTGTATTATTAACCCGCTATGAGCATCCCTGAATTTCCAGGCGTCTCTTCCTGCTCGCCCAGCGCCTGTCAGAGTGTTGGCCAGAGGAACTGCTGCCGGAACCCAAGACGGTGAAAGCCCTGTGCATCACACAGCCTTTTTCCATCAAAACATCCCACGTCCCCAGCCTGAGAGAGGAGCAATTGATTGGAGGTGCCGGTGGGAAACACGCCTCTGCCAGTGCTTAGCAGCTGATCCTTCCGCTACTGTTGGAAGCTTCACATAACAGATGCTTTCAGACCTGGAGGATGAAAGATGGAAGGATCTTGACTTCACCCCTCATGACTTGGGCGTCGGAGTCTCTTAAAAGAAAATGCTGATTCAGAATATATGGCTCAGACTGGTCTTGCCCTTTACAGGTACAACTTATTCACATTAACCATTGCCCCAGTATGCACCGCATTTGGACACTTCGGTTGCATCTAAAGGGGATGAATGTGATTGCATTAGATAACAAAATGTTATCTTACATTTAAGATAACAAAAGTGACAGTAAACATTTATAATACAAAAGATTATAGTTTTAAATAAATGCTGTTCTTTTGAACGTTCTGTTTATCAAAGAATCCTGAAGAAAATGTAAGCTATTATGGTTTCCACAAAAAATATTAAGCAGCACAGCTGTTTTCAACATTGATAATAAAAAGAAATCAGTATAGAATGATTTCTGAAAGATCATGTGACACTAAAGTCAGGAGTAATGGATACTACAAAAAATTAAGTTTTGCCATCTCAGGATTGAATTAAAAAATATATTCAAATAGAAAACAGTAATTTTACAGCATCACTGTTTTTACTGTATTTGGCGAGCATATAAGACGTCTTTAAAGAAACATTTGAAAATCTCACAGACCCCAAAATAATAATGATGATGATAATAAATGGTAACACTTAAAACTTTATCACACACACACACACACACACACACACACACACACACATCCTGTTTTTATTCTCAGGACACTGGTATGAATATGAACTTATGGAAACTGATTTCATACATCCTTTAAAACTGCATAGCAAACAGTTATTTCTGAGAAAAGCACTAGTATCATAATTTGGACAATTCATTTAATGTGTGCAGAAATAAACACAATGATCATGAACTTTTTTTCAACATATAGATGTATAAATGCATGCTTTAGATGGCATTTTGTTATGTCAGCTTTACCCATTTGCCAATTACTATAAATGCTCCGCATTACCAAATTGGATACATGAGGTCACCCTTCCCATTCTAAAAATAGCTAAAGACAGGCATTTATATTCATGCCAGAACATAAAGTGACATTTAGCAGGTGCTTTTTATCCAAAGCATCTTGCAGTAGACGTAACTAAGTAAAGAGGCAGTACCATTACATTTAAGCATATAAAATGTGATTTTCAAGATGTTTATGCAAAAAGCTATTTGACACCAGGAAGAATCAATATCCAGTAAGACCTTGGGGACATAGTCACCTTTTAGCTGAGGACACGCCACATGACTCTGCATGATTCAAACACAGCCTCGCTCTTAGGGCAACACTGCAGTGCGCAAAGGTTCTCCCTACAGTCATGACACCTCCCTGCTGCTGTAAAACTGGGCTGATGCAACTGACCCATGAAAAGGTTTAGTATTCTGATGTTCTCTTTGGTGAGAGGAGACTGTATGTTTACCAAACTCAAAGGAAAGTATTTCTTCAGTATGTTGTAGCTAAAAAGCATACAGCAGTAGAAGCAGTTCAGCTTCTCTTTTTCAAATAAGCAACCATCTACTTTCCTTCATTTCTTTTGTCACAGATAAATTCCCACGTCTGAATTTGACGAACGGACGAATGGGTCATTAAATAAAGCACTGAACAGAAAGGCCCACTGAGATCATCAGTTTCATTTATCATGAATGTAGATCAATATTCAAGGAGCGAGAGAGAGAGAGAGAGAGAGAGAGAGAGAGAGAGATCAAATAAGCAACCATCTACTTTCCTTCATTTCTTTTGTCACAGATAAATTCCCACGTCTGAATTTGACGAACGGACGAATGGGTCATTAAATAAAGCACTGAACAGAAAGGCCCACTGAGATCATCAGTTTCATTTATCATGAATGTAGATCAATATTCAAGGAGCGAGAGAGAGAGAGAGAGAGAGAGAGAGAGAGAGAGAGAGAGAGAGAGAGAGAGAGAGAGAGAGAGAGAGAGAGAGAGAGAGAGAGAGAGAGAGAGAGAGAGAGAGAGAGAGAGAGAGAGAGAGAGAGAGAGAAGGAGCGAGAGAGAGAGAGAGAGAGAGAGAGAGAGAGAGAGAGAGGATGTTTTATGGTCCAACTGTTTCTGCTGAACTTTTTATTTTGTGAGCATTTATCTTTTCTGGACTGCAGCCAAATGGGAAACACTTGATTTATTCTCTCTTGGCACAGAGAGTTGAGTGGACAAAAAGAGGAGAGAGCACGGAGAGGAGAGCAGAGACTCTGATTATTGAAGAACTGAAGGCAAAGAATAGGAGAAAGAGAGAAATATGTTTGAAATGCCTTGTAAATACCTCGCACAGGTCATATTCATCTCTGCCATCTCCCTTCTACTGGGTAGAGCATCCCTGAAAAGTTATTTGTGGCAATCCCCATATACGTTTGTCAGAACAAGTTAACCAGGTTATGACTGCAACAGAACTCAGCAAAGTAGGAAGGCACGGAATGAGGAAAGACAGACATTTTGCAAGACTAATGCTGAACTGGTTTAAGTCAAAATAAACCTGTACTTGTTTCAAGAGTGACTAACTGAATATCTTTTCAAGGAGTCACTATAGTCAGAAGTAATCCACATGACTCCAGTCCATTCATTAACATCTTGTGAAATGAAAAGCTGTGTTTGTAATAAACAAATTCATCAAGACATTTTTAACTGCAAACCGTTGCTAAAATACAAGTCCTCTATCCATAATATTGCTTTCTCCAGTGGAAAAGTCATCTTGTCTCAATCAGGAGAGAAGTATGCACAGATCAAGCACCGTTTTTAAGCCAAAATAGTTCTAAACAAATATGTTGGTGGATTCTGATGTGAGAGGACAGCAGGGCAAGGACTGGAGCAAGCATTATTATGGACTCATATTTTGGCCAGAACCGACGGTTTAAAGTTAAATGCCTTAACGATGGATTTTGCTCTTTGGTGGAATTTATGAACTCTCATTCTGACGGCACCCATTCACTTGAGAGGATCCATAGGTGAGCAAGTGATGTAATGCTAAATTTCTCCAAATCTGTGTCAATGAAGACACAAACTTATCTACATCTTGGATGGCCTGAGGTTGAGGAAATGTCCATCAATTTTGATTTTTGGGTGAACTCTGTAGTCTGTAGTTCGCTAGTCTGTGTTCGGTGCTTGTGTTTGCTTTGAAAGTGCCCTTCCCTTCACTCACGTTTCACTGCGACACGCTGGGTCAAGATTACTCCGTTATACCCCTCAAACCCCTCCCACTCGCTCCCATCCACGCCTCGGGTTTTTACAAAGCGCAGTTTGCGGAACGGAGCCGCTTTTGATTATGCAACGTGGTCCACTTTCACGCACATCATGCCAATGCCACTGCAATGCAGCATCGACCGCATTGCTGCTGCTGTTCTGCAGTAGTACTGCTGGCACGCGATCATCTCGCGGTATTGAGTAGGCGTGACTGTATTGAGTATTGATAAAGAGTGATGCAGCGAGAGTGAGCCACACACACGCAACCCTTCTTATACTGATGATGAGAAAAGGTGCAGAGCAGTTGTTTTAGGCTACATGTAGGCTATATAGTCTGTACTGACTATAAAGAAGATTCTAAAATTGCGACTGTGATTCGTTTGACTACAGTAGGAAGAGAGACAAATAGTTTAAGTGAAACCAGTACCTAAATACAAAAGATTGAGAACTAAAACCCATCTGTGTAGGTTAATGATCATTTTAAAATTCCCAACAAATAAACGGTAAGGGTAAGAAGAAGGGTAAAAAAGCAAGAATCACAATTGTAAATTATTAAATCAATTATTCTATTTAAAATTCTATTTTGGCAATTTAGTTGAATAATTGAATAACCAATGACAGACAAAGCAGAATCCCAGTAAAAGAGATTCATCTGACTGGTAAAATTATTATATGACTATGATATATATACACTGAAAAAAAAAATACAATATAAAATAAATAAATACATTTTTTTTACTTACACTCTAAAAAATGCTGGGTTAAATATAAACAAACAGCTGTTGGGTTGTCAAAACAACCCAACAGCTGGGTCAAAACAACCCAATAGCTGGGTTTGTCCCTTCTTAACCCAGCGCTGGGTTATATTTAACCCAGCATTTTTTAGAGTGCAGGTTTTATTTTGCACACATATTTTTAAAGTAAAATTTAAGTATGCAATTAAAATCTACTTAACTAAGTTATGTAAAATTAGCAACTGAAATAAGTTAATTTAACGGCTAGTTAGAGTTTCATGAGTAATTTCTACTTATTATTTTAAGTTTACGCTGCAATACTCAAGTATATTTCACTCAGTTACGGTTTGTAAATTTTACTCAAAAAATGTAGCACTGAAAAAAAACATTATTTTAAAGTACGTTGTTTACTTACAAACATGTAAGTAAATTGACAGTTTGTTATCCATTTTAAGCTAATATGTACTCAATACAGTTATTACCCAAATGAAGAAACCTCAATACTTGGTACACAATACACAATGATGGCATAGTGTTTAAGTATGAATGGATCATGTTGAGTAGAAAATGAACTCCAGATGTCACAAAACAGCAAGTTACTAAACCTAAAAACAACAGCAACCATAAAACAGTGTAAATAGAACTCGAAAACAGTGAAAAATGTACCCGTATAAATTAGTCATGCCCCAGTGCATGATGGGAACAACGGGATCATAACTTCCTTGTAAACATAACAAACAATTCCAAGTAAAAATATACTTATAAGTTCAAACTTTAATTTCTACAAGCTTAAATTGAGTACTAACATAGAATTTACTCTTTAAATTCTTGCCTGAACTAAATTATTTAATGTAGAAATTACATTTGTTTTTCCATAGTATTTACTTCACCACAAAATCATTTTTATCAGTGCACACTCTAAAAAATGCTGGGTTAAATACAACCCAGTGCTGGGTAAAATAGGGACAAACCCAGCAATTGGGTTGTTTTGACCCAGCGGTTGGGTTAAATGTTTAAAACAACCTTCTGGGTAGTAACCCAACCACTAGGTCAAAACAACCCAATTGCTGGTTTTGTCCATATTTTACCCAGCACTGGGTTGTATTTAACCCAGCATTTTTTATGTGTGCAGGCATAAAAAGTGCAACGTGCAGGCATATGGATATTTACATATTTAATTGCCCATTTTTTTGACTGAAGATTGTTATAATAGCAACTATGAATGCACGTTTAATGATTTCACTCATAGGTCCTACCTAGATTTCACTCTCACTCTTAACCTATAGGTTCTAATGAAAGTGAAGATGTCTAATTCATGGAAATATCTAATAATAACCCCATTAATTATATACAATAAACATTACGTTTAAAAATAATAACACTATAGTAAAAACATTCCACATGGCATCTCATTTTATCTTTTTACTTCAAAATAAAAACGGCAACTTTTACTCCACAAATCCAAAAACATTGGTGTGTCCACAAATCCCTCTTAACATGCATAGCTATTTGTTAACTGATTTGATTGGTCTAGGTGAGTTCGCTAATGTCGGCAAGGCAAATCAAGCCTGGATGGGAATGGGAATAAACATGTTCACTTATAATTCTTATATATTCATAAGAAACTACTGAACATCCAAATGTAAGATATCAGAAGTGCATTTTATCTAACCTTCATCAGCTATGGGTGAGATATTATTTAAGAGATATTTTGATGCTTGCCATCATTTAAACTCTTCATATAATATTGCAAGAATCTAAGTTTAAATTACAGTAATATTTAGTTGAATGTGTTTTAGTATGGAAGGTTTCTGTTTAAAGTTATATCCATGGTAATGTCATAGGGCTATATCAGAAAGTAAACCAAGGCCACAGTGCTCAAGAGATTTGTTATTGATTGCGCTGATGGAGATTTCAGTGAAAAATATTTAAAATTTAAAACAAACAGTATTAAATAAATACATTTTAATATTCAGTATTCAATTATTTTAATGTACAATATTTTTTATAAAAAAAAATGAAACCACAGTTAATACTAACTCCTATCAGTAGGTGGCAGCAGTGAGCTGTGACGCGTCTTCTCCTCCAATAGAAACAGAGAAAGAATCTTCTCACCAGTGCTATGGTCGGTTAGCATTGACACCCGATTAATCTGCCTCTGTTGATTTACTAAGTATATCAGCATTCGGTGTATTTGATTCTATAACACCTGTTATCACGCAAGGGAGTGTACTACAGATAATCGTGTCAAACGTAAGTAATGTGCTAACATAGCTTGCTAGCATTTCTTGGGCCAGCAGCTGAGTGTGTAAACATCACACATGAAACTTTTCGCCACGTTACCTTTAATATTTGACTCGTCATTTGTCGTTTATTAATAACTTTATTCCACAGCTCGTCTGACTTTCATGTGTAATCAGTATTTAAGGATGATAGAAATATTTAGACTTTGTATCAGTGTTTTTTCCCCTATACTATTGTGAATGTAGTATTTTATTCAACGATGATATATACATAACACGTGTGTGTGAGCAAAAAAGAAAAAAAAAACTTCTCACTTTCAACTGCTTTTATTTCCCAAAAATGTAAATAACGTTTAAATATTTATTTTAAAATATAAAGTTAAAACTGAGACAAACTGAAAACAGGCATTTCACAGGCATTTGACGAACAGAAACGGAATAACGAGTCCTTGAACAAAACGAGGTTCAATATCAAAAGTTGCAGTGAATATCTTGTGTGTTCTCCAGCTGTTTAAGTACTACATCTCATCCTCATGTACTGCACCGGATTTGCCAGTTTTTGCTGTAAGCTGTTATTTCGCTCTTCCACCAAGGCACTTGCAAGTTCTCAAACACGTCTGGGGGGGACACATGGTTACACGTGTTTTGCCACTGCAAGGACGGTGTCTTAGGCGTCTTACATTACAGACATAGCAGTTTATTGCTCTGGCCACATCTGCAGTCCTCATGTTCACACAGGTGATCAGGAAACCTACGTCAGAGTCAGTAGAAAAGTCTCTTTCTTTTATAAGTTATTATAACTGGGACCTTAATTGTCTGCCGCCTTTAAACCGTAAGTGTCTTAAGGACTGTTTCACATGTGCATATGCAATAATTTTTCATGGTTCATTTAACAAGCATGAAAAATATTGTTTAAACTAGGGATGCACCGATACCACTTTTTCCAGTACTCTCCCGATACCGATACTTTTATTTTTGGTACTTGCCGATACCGAGTACCGATACCAATATTTGTATTGCATTTGTAAATTTTTTAAATATTGGTACAGAAACCAAAAGAGTATGTATAATGTTAGTTGGTTAACTTAATTTATCAAATAGATACAGTCAAACCAAAATTTATTCAGACACCTTCAACATTTCTCACATTATCACAGTTTATTCGCTATAGTTTAGAAAATGGTAATAAAATATGACAAGAACTCAGAGTTAAACTGTGTCAGAACAAATTCAGCTTGATAATGTTAGATAACTTTGATAGAAAGGTATGTAATAGATTACAATCAACCAAAAATTAGACAGCTGTTAGTATGACAGTATTTACACAACTATCAGTACTTAGTCAGAAAACGTTTAGCCTTAATGACAGCCCGATACCAGTATCGGTATCGGTGCATCCCTAGTTTATACCCTTTCCAATAAAGATCTGTAAAGCTTATTATATTTAGTTTATTTTTTTGGGCGGTTTTGCATTTTTCTATGACAGGACAGTATAGATATGACAGGAAGTGAGTGGAAGAGAGAGATGGGGGGAGTAGGAACGGGAAAGGTCCACGAGGCGGGATTCGATCTCGGGACACCCGAAGCGCAACTGCTATCGGCGCCGACAGCTTGTTATATTTAAAATACGTTATGCTGAAAAAGCATAGTCACAGACAAGGCTTAAGCCTAGTCCCAGACTAAAACGTAAGTCTGAGCTGTTTCAACTGAAAGAAACTTGCACTGATTGGTTTTAAAATTTGTCAGTGCCCTTGTTTTGTCTCAAGATGAACAACAGTAATGTTTTTTTCTAAGGCATGTGTATAAAAATGACTTAAATGTCCTAATTGAACTATGGCCTGATCCTGGCTTAGTCTAAGCCCAGTTTGTGAAACCAGGCCATAATGTTTAAACTGTGTAGGCAGAGTCTCTTTGAGCTCATCGCTCAGCCTTGAATAAATGCAGGTAAGACCTGAGTTTATGATAATCCAGCTGCTGATGGATCTGTCTTTTGGACAGATTTCTTGTTTGGTTAGATTGTAAATCCCCTGCTGGTTGGTTAGGTATTATATTGTACATGATCACTCATTCATTCAGTGCTGTTGTACTGAGCTGTGATCAGGTGGCTTTGGTCATGTGCTTGTCTCTGATTCTGCCAGTAGATGGCAGTATTTTCCTTTTGTTATGATAGGCCGAGTGTCTTCTGACAAGGATGTGCCTCAGTTTTAGATGCTTGTCTGTATTATTGTGAATTATCGCAGTATCAGTGATACAGCTTCAGGAATAGACTGCATGCAGTAGCTCTGTCTGTATGTTTTGGCTCATCTCTCACCTCTGGTTGAAGCTCTTGTTCTGATCAGCGTGTTGTAAGTGTGTCTTTATGTGCAATTCTTCCTTGCTCACCCTTTTCATGGGTATGCATTGTTCAAAACTCACACTGTTAGGAAACAGTAATGTGCTGTTACTTGTAGATCTAAATAAAGGACCACTGACACTGATGTGGCATAGATATTCGGATAAATATTTAGTCTGCACTATCAAAAGAAGAAAAAAATAAGACGGTCTTGGGAAGATCTGGTGCAGTGGCTTTACAAATGTCTTATAAGCTTCCTTATAAGCGATGATTTCTTGCAGCTGTTGCATTATCATTAACTTCCCTGTGCAGATCATGTAAGATATATCACTGTCATTGTGACACTTAGATTCTGCTTTAGGATGTAACAGTTGAAATGCAAACAGACACAGATCCTTGCCCACCACACCTAAGTTTAATGCTCAGCACACAACACACCTGTTGCTGTACCTGCTCCGTCACTCTGAGCGTGGAGGTCACAGGTTAAGAATACGTGGCTCTATTTTAGAGCACAATGACAGATGACAGATTTCTTTGTATGGTTGATGTTGCAAAAGCATAGGCATGACTTGCATTTGTCAGCTAGTCAGAATATTATATTAATAAATTAGTTTTATGTAAATACAAAAACATACATTATATGCACATGGGTCAAAGACGTTAAGCTGTCCGCATCAAAAGAAATGTACAAAAGTGATTATATGTCCATAGAAAGCACATTAAATGTAAGTAAAATGTCTACTTCTAAGGTTTCAAATAAGTTTTTGGAGAATAAAATGTTAAAATTTGGTTGAAATAATGTTACATTGTCATTCAGTGTAACGCAATATTTATGTAAAAATTCAAACAACATGCTTATTCTGACTTGTACATATTAAAATATATAAAAGAATAAGGGAGCATATTAAATTTTATTGTGTTTTAAATGAGTAAAACTTCTTACTGACAAATGGGCAAAACCTAGGATAGTGGCAAATTAAAAAAAAAAAAAAATTACAACTAATTAGTATTTGGGGTGAAAGTAATTAGTCTTTTAATATGTCATAAATTGATTTTTGTTGTAAATATGCCTGACAAGATTGTTACACTGAATGACATTTTAGTGGGTGTCTTCTGTAAATCAGGGAAAAATGTATGATGTTTATTTTTTGCTTGGAAAAACAAAAACAAAATTGCAATTAAATGAAACAGAAAACTTTTTTAATTTTTTGGGGGAAAACAACAACAGTTAAGGCAGTATTACACTTATTGTTTTTATGCTTAAACCCTTTGAATGACATTTTAGTGGGTGTCTTCTGTAAATCAGGGAAAAATGTATGATGTTTATTTTTTGCTTGGAAAAACAAAATTGCAATTAAATGAAACAGAAAACTTTTTTAATTTTTTGGGGGAAAACAACAACAATTAAGGCAGTATTACACTTATTGTTTTTATGCTTAAACCCTTTTTCGTCTTTGACCCACATATTAATATATTTTACATAATTATTAACATGATTACTGTAATAAATATTATAATAAAAAAATAATACTAATTAATATTTTCAGACCTGTCTTGGGTCAGAAATATCACTGAAAATATACTTTAAAAAATTCCTAATTTTTTAAAATGTTTGATAGTGTATAATTTAATATAGTTAATCATTCCGTTTGTTTGTTTTTTTTGGTGGAAAATTTATTTCAGTTACTTAAAAAAATGCTTCTGAAAAAATGCTTCAAGGGCAAAAATATCACCATTTATTGATATTTGGTTGATGGTGAATTGTTTAATTGTGAAGTAATTAAATGAAAAGAATAATTTATGATAAAATAAACCTGCTATACTTTGAAAATATGAATTGTTGTCAAAAAAGTTGTTGTTAATTACCTTTTATGTCATTGCATATCCGCATAGTTTTGTCAGCAAGTTAGAATATTAGGTTTATTATAGTAATACAAAAACATACAGTAAATGCGTTAATAAATTGTACATATATATTTATTTCTGTACTTATTATAATTAACAAACATTAATTCATATATTTTAGACCTGTCTTGAGTCAAAAATACCACTGAAAAAAACTAAAAGTTGCTTTTTATTTGTAATGACTGTTACTGTATATTTTAATATAGATAATCATTCTGATTTATTAAGGAAATTATGGAAAATTTATTTCAATGATTTGATTCAAATATTTTATATAAAAAGCTGACAACTAATATGTTTTTGGCTAGTTAGAAAAAAAAAATCAAGCTTAAAATGCCTGGGAAAATAAGTTTCAAGGTATAATTTAGCTACAGAATGTGCTATATCAGAATTGTGAAGGTATTTAATGTTGAAAGTGTGTTGTGCAATTATAGTAATGTGATAGAATGTACAAAGGCTGTACACATGATTCTGATTCATCTGCTAAAAGGAAGTAAGATGTTGATTATTGCAAAGAAGGATGTTTCTTTGTACACAAATGCTTGCCAACTGTTGTGTGTATGTAGGTTTGCCCCTCTCCTACCTTAAAACACTTAAAACTTTAAACTCCTTCCTGGTGTGGAGAGGATGCAGGTGGCGGAGACACAACCGGCTCGCCTCTCTCCTAGACAGCCAATCAGTGTGCAAGAGCTGTTCTGACACCGCCCCCTGGGCCAGTCCTGCCAGAGCTGCTTTGTGTGAAGCATGCAGGAGGCTGCTGTCCTCCTCCTTTTTGCTTTAATGGCTGTCAAGAGACGCCGAATAGAGGGAGAGCAGCTAGAAAGGGGCTCCGTTTGATTCAGTAATCAGCGGAAAAGAAAACACTGCACACACCATGATGCCAGGACATGCTAGAAACCCACACGTGAGTCAGATGCTATTTTGTCATTCGCTTTTCCTCATTCCTTCTGCCTCCTTCCATCCCTCTCCTTCCCCCGTTTGTAACGTTTAGGGTGCAGCTAGAGTCTTGTGATGCCTTTTAGCTGGGATGATGAGTGTGTGAGTTGGAAACATGGTGGATTTCTCAGTATCTTGATGTGGACACTTCAGAATGGTATTAGCAACATGACTTCTGGTTTTTATTTTTATGTGGACAGAAACACAGAGGCTGGTGGGACAGATGGGCAGTGCCCTCTAGTACATGGTAGGACAACTGTGAGAGTGATGAAGATTTCCCAGAAGGCCTAGCACTGCCTTAAACTATGCCATATGCAGTTGTAACCTCATTTTTGGTGGAAGCGTGGGAGTTGGCCCTGAAGATGTTCTGTAAACAGCTCTTGCTAAAAGAGCACAAACACTGTTCTGTCTGAGACCTTGTTCATGTCAAACCATGAGAGTAAAATCACGTGTGAGTGAATCTTTGAGTAGTCTTGAGTAAAAGATCTCACATGCATGTTTAAATAATGTCAGGTTTAGATTACAGCACATTTACACTACCCTTGAAAGTTTGTTGCCTGTAAGACTACAAAAAAAAAGATAGTTATGAGTCCGACTCTCTAACCATTAGGCCACGACTTCCCCCCGGGGTCGTGGCCTAATCCAGTGTGTTGTGAATACCTCAAGTGTGTGTCGGAAATGTTACGCCCCTCACCAGACTGTGATGCCGTGTCCCTCAGCGACCAGCACAGATCAGCTCTAGGCATGACGAAGCGGATATCGTCCTATTTTGGAAGACCAAACAAAGTAGTTTCGCTTTCACAACGAAGCACACAGTGTCTCCATCGGCAACTGTTTTCAGAATTAATAATAATAAATATCTGCTCAAAATGAAGTAATGGCTGCTGAAAATTCTGCTTTGCCATCACATTTACAATTACATTTACAAAACATATTCAAATAGAAAACAGTTAAATTATTTTGTAATAACATTTCATAATATTGCTGTTTTTTTAATCATGAAATGCAGCCTTGGTGAGCATAAGGGACTTATTATTAAAATATGAAAAAATCTTAATAAAGACCATAAACTTTTAAAAGGCCAACATGGGAAAAGACATGGAAAATGTTGTACATTCAAAAAATATATTGATTCAGGTATATTTGTGTATTCAGGCCTGAATTTTTTGCTGAATAGAATACTTGTCTTAATTTTTATTTTATTTTTTTAATTGAAAATTATATATGTTTTAAAACATATGAAGCCAACATGAACACAAATATTGCATTTGTACATTTCTAAGAATATGAAATCTCTTGGATATCTGGTGCAACTGGTTTGTCATGGCATTCAGTTCTGACAATTGACATTTGACATAACCCGATTGTCCTGTCATCTTTGGCTTTGTGACAGAAGACGACTCAAACCACAAACTTGAACTTATTTGCATTGGCCCCAAGACACACCCTTGTGGCATTCCTCTGTGTTTGAAATAGTTTTGAGTATGAATGGTTGAAAGGCTCTAGCTGTATCTCTTCTAATAATAATATCTTTTGTTGATGTTGTACTGAATCATATTACATCGAGACAGTGTGCTCAACTTAAATCAAATCAGATTTATTTTCCGCAACTATTTGCTTCACCCCTACAATTATATTCCTGCTGGATGACACAATAAGTTGTTTTTTTTGTCTTCACTAAATATCTTTACTCTGAAATCTTTACATAAAAATAATGCTTATATTGTAAGTAATATTTCAAGATGAATATTTACTGGACTGAAGCAACTTAGGTTTACTTGATTATACATTTTTATAATTTTTAGAAAAATAATGTTAAAATGTAAGTATCATAAAATATGATACAGCAGGCTTTTGAGAAATGTTGTTGTGCATTATATGTTTTGCCACCATAATAAAAACTACAGAGCTTTGATCATGAAATTATATAGAGTGACAACTTATTACAACGTTTGTGCAAGTAATCTGCTGTACTGTTATAAAAATCTAATTGACGTACATTATCAGAATTTCATCTTCTGTTTTGGCCATATAAATATCAGCAACTGAACCAAACTGCATACTTTTGCTCAGTTTTAGCCTTCTGCATATAACTTTTTTTTTAAACTTTTATTTTATATTTTGTCTAAAGGCTCAATAAACAGTTAAATTTTCCAATTAGATTTTTTTTCTGACTATTAGCCTATTTCATGTGTCAGGATTTAGAGGGTTAAATATAGTTTGACTTTAGCTGGTTTGGTTATTTCCCTGTAATGCAGTGGGACTTTGGCACTTATAAGCATAGCCAATTCCATGTAATTTGCTTCTGCTACTTTCCAGTTGTTTTGTTTACTTTATGCTTGTAAAACAGGTTTAAAGTCTTTAAAATGGTCAGTGTCCAAATACAAGGTACAAACGTTTGAAGGTGTCCTCTGGCATTGGAAGAGCGTTTAGCAGTGTGTGCTGAAGGGCAGTAAAGGATTGTGTAGTCAGGCAGGTGGCTTTCGTAATGGATTCATAGTTTTATATTCCACTATGAAGTGACATAGCAATATATACCTCATTTCTTTCCTTATTCTGTTTTCATGCCTCAGAGTGTTCAGGTCAGGAATACTCATGTAAGTATGATCCCTCTCAAATTTGGCAACCCCTGGCATGAAAGGCTTGCTCTGATTTACTATAATTCTATTTTCACTCTGTTTTCTCTTTTGTTTAAAAATACACTTGTTCAAAAGTTTGGAATTAGTAAGATTTTGACATTTTCTCTTATGCTCACCAAGGCTGCATTTATTTGATCAAAAATACAGTAAAAGCTGTAATATTGTTCTGTATTATTTTTCTATTCTAATATATTTAAAGCTGAATTTTTTGCAGCCATTACTCCACTCTTCAGTGTCACATGATCCTCCAGAATCCATTCTAATATGCTGATTTGGTGCTCAAGAAACGTTTCTTATTACAGTTGTGTTGCTCAATATAATTTTGCGAAATGTGATAGATTTTTTTTTTTGGCAGGATTTTTTGAATAGAAAGATCAGAAGAACAGCATTGTTTTGAAATAGAAACCTTTTTAACATTATAAATGTCTTTACTGTAAATTTTGATCAATTTATTGCATCTTTGCCGAATAAAAGTATTAACTTCTTAAAAAAAGAAGAACTTCTTATTAACTTAAAAAAAACAAAACAAAACAAAAAAAAAACATTTTACCAACCCCAAATTTTTGAACGGTAGTGTATATGAAACAGATCAAGTTCCAATCTGGGATGCTGAGTTGTCAATACAGGGTTCAAGTTGCACTATTTAACTTTAGTTTACATGTCAGGGACTATGTCACCTAGTGGAAGGATGGCACTTAATGAATTTGCTTTTAATGATTTGCTTATGTAGTAATCACTTTGCAAAAGCAATAAGGCTCTCAGCTACATGTCATGCATTTAGCTGTGACTGAATTAGCATTTTTATTCTTCTTTAATTTCCAGAATACTGTATAGATTTGTAATCATGTTCCTCATTTAGGAGCTTTACTATCTGAGGACCCAGCAAGCACAGGAGAAGATGGAGCGATCGGAGAAGAGGTTGAAGCAACGATTACGCGTGTGCGTGGCCACCTGTAACAGAGCGGACTACTCTAAACTCGCACCCATCATGTTCGGCATCAAGTCTCACCCTGAAATCTTTGACCTGGAGGTGGTGGTGCTGGGGTCACATCTCATTGACGATTACGGGTAAGACTGCTCGATTATGCTGTTCATAATTTTTTAAGTTGTTTAATTAATTGATCTACATTAAATTGTTGAAGGGATATTGCATATCAGAGCAGCTGACAAACATAACTCTAAATAAATTAGTTTTGTCATTCCAAACCTGAAATGCTTTTGTTCCTTCTTTGGAACGCAAAAGTCGGTGTGCATTGAAAGTCGGTGTAGTCCAAAGTTGTTTTGGTCCCCACTGGTTTTCATTGTACAGACAAAAACAGTTGAGAGAGATTCTTCAAAATCTTTTTGTGTGTGTTTCATAGATGAAAGAAAGCCCTACAGGTTTGAAATGATGACATTGACTGTAGCTTAGGTGATAATGTCTCATAGCAGTGATGCAAAGAACAAGATAAGCCATAGATCTTCCATCTGGGCTTGAGAGCTTCAGAAAATGAATCAGCAAAATTTCTCACTGTTGCCATGGAAATGTTGGAATGCAGCTCTTGACGGTGGGAGTTTGGCTCTCACAGTGGGCTGCTGATGGTGGCTAGAAGCCATTGTCTTTTATCAATGAAACCAAACCAGCCTTGACTCCTCTTTGAGTCATGTAAACTTGACATTACTTACTGGGAGCAAAGACTCTCTTTTTCAAAGCAAATGGACAACATACTGTCTCTTACCATTCAGGCTTTGCTTTCTACATCATTTCAGTATTTGATGCTAAATAAATATAAAATCTAAATTTTAAAATTGACGTAAAATACTCGCCATTCTAATCGTAACATACAACGAAGATGCCATTATAATATTTGCATGCTAAATCCCAGTTGATATTCTTTCTTGAATTTATTTGCATACTGAATTGTGATGGATCTTTCTAACAGCTTTTAGAAGCTATTGCTCTTTGATGCATATTAGGGCTGCACCAACGAATCGCGAAAATCAATAATAATCATTACTAAAAATAATTCACAACAAATTTAGTAATTGATTAATCTGGAAAACAGCGATGGACGCAGAGTGAGCTGCAGCGGGTAAAGTGCGTGACCTAAGTTGTCCTAAACATGAGAATGTGTCATATAAGTGCTTCAATCAATATTATTGAGCAAAACTAAAAATGTACAAATGTATCCTTGTCTGTAAAATTTCGAAAGTCCCATGAGTATTTCAATTTTGCATAAAGGCTCGTCCTGTCAGCAGGCGAGTCTCCATTAAACTTCACAGACTTCAGTACACGAGTGTCAGCACGAATATGTGTGTCAAACGGACAGTGCGTAAATAGAATAGAAATGCAATAATTGTCACTACTAAAATATTTATTGTTTGACATTAAATGTACGTTTAAAATTTTACATGTAACATGAATAATTGTATTTTTTCTTTTATCAATTTTAATTTAGTGATTTTAACATATGCTTTCAAATACTAAGTGATCCGTTTCAATTTTAACCCCACTTTTTGCACATACAGTAATGTTTAACTGCACTTAGCCTACATAGAGAAAACAACTGATTCTCTCTCCAGCGATTCTGGAATGTCTGAGCTTAGTTTTTTCCTGCATATGTGCAATGGAGACAGCAGTTTTCTGCTTTATTTAAATTATTGGAAGTTTTAAGTTATTGGAAGTAAATTCATTATTTATCATTACAAATACTTGCTTTGAAAGTACCAAGTAGTCACACAGTAAGAAAAAAGATTTTATCATCGCATTGCAGCCCTGTGAATCGTAATCGAATCAAATTGTAAAAAAAAAAGTAAACTATATTGAAATAATATTAGATTATACATTAATTATATTTGTTTTCATTGCCTTCATATTGCACAAATTGCATTGTTTGGAGGACAGCGTTGGACAGGATGGGGAATAACAATTTTGTTAAAGATGGATTAAAATTAATTTATTAAGTAAAATAATTTTTATTTCTTAAAAATAATTTTTTAGAAATAATCATCAGATTAATTATCAAGATAATCATTAGCTGCAGCCCTAAGTCATATTTAATGATTCAGTGTTTCCCACAGACTTACACTCTGTGGGGCACTTCCCCCAGGGGAAATATAGGCAATATATAAAACAGCAGACGCACTGATTGAAAATGCACATTCATTCTCTACCAGCAGGAGGAGCTTTAGGAGCGAAATAGCGGTTTCCCCGGTAACAGCTGTAATCAAAACAGTGCTCCGCTCATAAACGCTACTTTATCGGGCATTATAAGAAAGATTAAATGAAAATGACATCGAAACTTTTCTAAACACATTCGGTGCCCTTCAAAGATACATTCATATAAAAACACCCGCGCCGCATTTTGATTTTGAAACGTGCAGTGCTCATGTTTATTCAACGAATTCAAAGCATTTTGGAAAATCTATTTGTGGCGGTCAATGTTGATATTGTGGCGGGATGCCACAAATAAATCAATGTATGATTACTTTCTTTCTCTCTTTCCCAGAAACACGTTCCGTATGATTGAGCAGGATGAGTTTGATATTCGCTCTAAGTTGCACACTATTGTTCGTGGTGAGGATGAAGCTGCTATGGTGGAGTCTGTGGGTCTCGCGCTTGTGAAGCTTCCCGACGTCCTCCAGCGTCTCGCTCCTGACATTCTGCTCGTTCATGGCGACCGTTTCGATGCGCTGGCCTTGGCGACAGCAGCGGCTCTAATGAACATTCGCATTTTGCACCTGGAAGGTGGAGAAGTGAGCGGAACCATTGATGATTCCATTCGTCACTCCATCTCCAAACTGGCACACTACCATGCCGTCTGCACGCGCTCGGCCGAGAGACACCTCATCTCTATGTGCGAAGACCATTCTCACATTTTATTGGCTGGCTGCCCGTCTTACGACAAGCTGCTTTCCGCCCACCAACGAGATGATTATACTGATATCATCAAGTCGTGGATTGGTATGTACTATAGATGAATGGGATGAGATAGCAGTTGCTAGAGATAAACAATGAAGACTGTGCTATCAAAACAGTGCAAAATAACTCATTTTAAGTTTGTTAAAAACTACTAATGCTATCCTTTATGTATATGTGATTTTTTTTTCTAAAACAGGGGATGATGTGAAAGAACAGAACTATATTGTAGCTCTGCAGCATCCTGTTACCACAGACATCCAGAATTCCATTAAGATCTATGAGTTAATGCTGGACGCTCTCATCTCCTTCAACAAGAGAACTCTCATTCTCTTCCCGAATATTGATGCAGGTCAGCTCTTATTTTCTTTCTGTCTGACCTTTCATGTTTTTCTTTTTTCTAGGATTTATCAGCAGTATAAGATAATTTCCAAGGACTCTAACAACTCTAACAGACAAAACAGTCATGGTTTGTTTTGAGTTTGGTGTTAATGACAGGTAGACACTGTAGGAGGCAGCAGTCAAAGCAGAGTTGCTGTGTCTTTCATTGGAATATAACTCCATTCTGTTTACAGAAACACAAGGAGGGGGTGAGTGGCATGACCAAAAATTTATATTACAGTATGAGTCATTTTACGGTAGTGGTTACAATTAGAGCCTGACCGATATATCGTTTAGCCGATATTATCGGCCGATATGAGCCTGTCGCCGATATATCGGTATCGGCGAATATGCCGCCGAAATGAACATTTTTATTTTACAGAACATATAACGCAGATTAAATGCTTCTGAGTTGTGTAATTACTTAGTTTGTCCAGCAGAGCGCGCTCCATTGTTTGTTACTGGACCCAGGTCAGTGTAGTGTAGAGATGCGCGGATGAGCTCAAACTTCACCTGAGTCCTCTGCTTCAAATTATCCGCCCGCCACCCACCCGCACCTATATTTGATCGTCACATTACAATGATTCTAATTCTTTGTTTTGCATGATGATATGATGAATGGATGGTTCATTTTAACAGCAGATTCAGTGACGCTACACCGGATTCAGTAAACTGATGCCTCGTTCTATTTATGACGTGCTGACAGAAGTTCAAATGATTTTCAACGGTCGCTTTGATGCGTTCTGTTGCAGCGCAGACACGGTGTCAGCATAGTTTGTTAGTACAGTCAGTAACGTAGCTGATTGAAAAGTTAGTATCTTTCTGCAGTCCAATAGACGGCAGTGCGGTGGTGGCTTGAGTCTGTTGAATGGTGATT
>NW_015552614.1:451715-461313 GCF_001515605.1 Sinocyclocheilus anshuiensis | reverse complement strand
CACAATGAGCTTATCATATTCGTTTGCTACATTAGTAGGACCCTATGATTTCCGCGATGCAGAAAACATGAACGGAAGTCATAAAAACGGAATTTACTGTATAACACGGAATTTAATGGAATTTGTCTTATTTTTGATGAATAAATAAAAAACAGGTCAGTACATATATATATATATAGACTGTGTCTGTGAATATTAAACTGCAAAAAGACGATTTAAATACGAATGTCCTGCATGTTCATTTGATTACCAGAAAATACATAAAAAATATTATTCATTATTATTATTTATTCATTTTAGATGTTTACATTTGGAAAAGCTGAGCTTCCTGCATAAACCTGCCCCTGTTGGTTTGGCAGTAGCTTTTTTTTGCCCTACACAGTTACCTTGCTTAATATCTTAATTCAAGTTATATATATTTTGTTCTATTTGTGTTATTCAGGTTATTTATAATAAGTGAAGTGAAGTTTACTGTTAAGTGCACTGATGTCAGACTCATTTTGAATAATAAAGTTTATTGTTAAATTGTTAAATACCCTGCCTCCATTACATAGGCCTATGTTTGTCACATCATTATAAGTGTTTGATCACCACATTTGAGTTATCATTGCAAAAAAAAATGTGTTTATGTATATATATTCTGTTTATGTAGGCTATATACTGTATTCTATATACAGTACTAGTCAAAAGTTTGGACACACGAATGGGAAATGTGTCCAAACTTTTGACTATACTGTACTATAATATAGCCTACACATAAAGAATATCGGCCGATATATCGGTATCTGTCTTTTTTTACTCCCTAATATCGGTATCGGCAAAAAATGCAGACACAATTTAATCATTATTCATATTTTGTATTAGATTTTGTTTTATATTTTCATTTTTATTTTAGTTAAAATACAGACTTCAGTTATTATAATATATTATTCTATTTTACATTTATAACATATAATACATATAACATATGTATTATATGTTATTTTATTATGTCTGCTTTTTAACAACATTTTTTGTTGAAGTTCCAGAAAAAGGAACTATATTTTGACCATTGCCATAAAATTGCTTATATGTAAGCAATAAGGTACGAGAGGCCATGCTGTATTGTGAATAAATCACAGCTGAAGGGCATTGTTAGGCACGACGTGAAGCGGAGGGTGGTTGCTAAGGGTGTTGCGCAGTGATACACAGAACTGTTTGGTGAAGCGGTCATAGCCTTGCTTTATCGTGAATAAAACAGCTGCTGACCAATCAGAATCAAGGAGTGGAACTAACCTTTTTATAATATGATATAAATGATAGTATTTATTTATATTTTGAATTAGTTTTAATTGTGTGTTTTTCATATAGTTTTAATTTTAATGTAGATTTGAGTAATTCTGTCTTTTGGTTTTTGTCATTTTTATTAATCTTTTTCTATTTCTATTTAGCTTTAGATTTTAGTTTAAGTTGTAGTAATTGTAGTAATAAACCTGAACTTATTTTATTTTCGTTAGTTGCCAAGAAATAATTCTATATAATAATTCCGTCTAATTCTGTTTTTTTGTTGTTGTTTTATTTCAGCTCAATTTCAATTAATGGTTTTTAATAGCTTTAGTTTTAGTTAACAATAACACTGAGTATAATATATCAGAATTGTAGCCTGAATTGAATGTAAATTCGTAAAAAATGTAATTGTGACTCTTTATTAGCCAGACATTTTATTTAATTGTTAAAAAAAAAAAAAAAAAAAAACTTTTGCCAGTTGAAACAGTCTTAGGAATTCTTCCCTGATTCTAAATCTGTGAATAAATGCAATGGAAGTGTAGTAAAATTCTGCCCCATTAAAACCATACTGCTCTGTGTTTTGTGTCATGTAGGCAGTAAGGAGATGGTTCGTGTGATGAGGCGGAAGGGAATTGAGCAGCATCCGAACTTCCGTGCGGTAAAGCATGTTCCGTTCGATCAGTTCATCCAGCTGGTGGCACATGCCGGCTGCATGATTGGGAACAGCAGTTGTGGAGTTCGTGAGGCTGGAGCGTTCGGAACACCTGTCATTAACCTGGGGACTCGCCAGACGGGTCGAGAAACAGGTGAGATTAGTCTCGAATATGAATTACTGACCTTTACAGAGGAAATTAGGCACTATGGCAGGATATGATTACCATTGAGTACTCTTTATTGTGTTTGCTATTTTACGTCCAGGATGTACAGTAATTGGATCTTTAAAATCAGCATGGCATGTTTATTGTTCTAAACAGGCCCAGAGTGTTTAAGTCTTTAGTATGAGCCTTGATAGACCAGTTTTACCAATTTATGTTATTTTAAAAATAGGAGAAAATGTTCTACATGTGCGAGATGCAGACACACATAATAAAATATACCATGCCCTGGAGCTGCAGTTTGGAAAACGCTACCCCTGGTAATGAATTTTTTTATATTTTTTTAGATATTATATATTGAATATATACCTGAGGCCAAGTATTTTTTTATATATTTTTATCATGTTATTATTAATATTTTGATTTAGAATTTATTTATAGTATTTTCAGTTGTCAGTTTAATTAGATTTAGTTTCAGTAATTTTGTTATATGCTTTATTTCTAGTGAGGTTTTATTTATTTTTCCATTTTAGTTAATAATTAGTACTAATTTAGTTTGCAATTTAGTAGGTTTAATGCTTCAACTTATTTGATTTCTGTTGGTTGTCAAGGCAGCATTTAAAAAAAAATATATAATTCAATTAATGTTTAGTAGTTTTCGTTAATAACACTGAATGAAATATAGAATTTAAGCTGATTTATAACTTAAATTTATAACTGAATATAAACTTATTTTAATTGGGTTAGTTGACAAGGCAAGTTAAGTTTTTCATCTAATATTTCTATTTGTTTAATTTCAGCTTTATTTTGATTAGCGAAAACAACATTTCATGGTTTTAGTTAACAATAGCAACACTGGTCTAATTTATCCATAAACTGATATCGAGCAAGCTGATTTATGCTGCATATTTGATTTTATGGGCATCATTAAATTATCATATTATTATTATTATAGATAAATCCACTCATTTTTGGCCATTTTTAGATAACTCAAATGTAACATAACTGTGAATATGCCCTGTGTGTTCTGTGCTCTGTCCACTAGCTCCAAGATCTACGGTGACGGAAATGCGGTCCAACGCATCTTGAAGTTCATGCAGTCCATTAACCTTTCTGAGCCACTACAGAAAAAGTTCTGTTTCCCAGCAGTGAAGGAGTGCATCTCTCAAGATATCGACCACATTCTGGAGACACAGAGTGCACTTGCTGTTGACCTGGGAGGGACCAACCTGCGTGTCGCCATTGTCTGTATGAAGGTATGCAGAGCAAACCTCTGGAGTCAGGTGTTGAGATCCAATTAATCTTTTAGAAGATGCGGGACATGCTCTAGGTTACAGAATGTCTGTGTGTTTGCCAGATTGTGACGTGTTTTTTATGCAGCAGGATATGCAGCACTTATGTAAATATTTCATTCATCTGATGCACACAAGTCTGACTGTAAAACAAACAGCAGCAGGTTTGATCAGAAGGGCTGTGTAATCAGCTCTTTCTTTATGTGTGAATGGTGCAGTTTCCTGGACTGCAGACTGACAGATTCAACATTAAATATGTAATTAGTTTAATTTTCTGTATTTGGCCATGGTGAAGCATTGCTGAATATAGACGCACAATTATTTCAGACTGATGTATTTTGCAAAATTACTACAATCTCAAAATGGCTAAATATCAGCCAATTAATCGTATTGGCTGATATATTGACCTGTTATTTCATAAACATCATACTGATGCTCAAGCAGTCTAAAATGATAAAGTAAGTTCCATCTATATTTAAATATGTCCTTGAATGCTGCAGTTTGACCAGGTGTTTTATTGGTTTAGGTGTATAACTATCACAAGCTCCTTCCTTCCAGTCAGAGTGATGAAGAGGTACCAGTTTAAGACAAATAATCAAATCAACAATATAAAAGGAAAAAAAGGACAATCTGTGGTAGCAAATAGAGATTATTTGTGCTGGGTTTTTTTTGTTTTTTTTTAAATTTGCATGCATAAAATTATGTTCAAAAGTATAGGGTCTATAAAAGTGTACTCAGCAAGGTTATATTTATATTTACAAAAATACAGACAAAATGTAATATTGTGAAATATTACAATTATAAATAACCATTTTCGATTTTAACATGTTTTAAAATGTAATTTATTCCTGTGATGCAAAGCTGAATTTTCAGCAGTGTCACATGATCCTTCTAACAAGCTGATCTGATGCTCAAGAAATAATCTCGTATTATTTTTTGTAAAACATTTTTTATTATCAAGAAACATTTCTCAGTATTATCATTATTAGTTGTGCTGCATAATTTTTGTGATACATTTTTTTGGGGGGGATTCTTTGATGAATAAAAAAATCTGCAGTAGAAATCTTTTGTACCATAAATGTCTTTACTGTCACTTTTGATCAATTTAAAGCAACCTTGCTGAAAGTATTAATTTGTTTAGAAAAAAAGAGAGAATTTTTGACTGATCCCAATTGTTTTCAATGGTAGTGTATCTTGCAGAACATAATTGGGGTAAGAAATTAAAGGTGATGTAATTTATTGTGTGATTTTTTTTCCTGCAGAATTTCATTGTGATGGTTTAATAGCAGGTTGCCTATGTTGCTTCATATTTGTTTGTTTTTTTATTTCCTTAGACACAAAGTTAGGCGTAAAAAAATTTATATATTGATATATATTGAAGATTTCATATTGTAAATATGTGCTTGTGTTTCAGGGTAAAGTAGTTAAGAAATATACCCAGTTGAATCCAAAGACGTTTGAGGAGAGGATAGAGCTGATTCTGACCATGTGCAAACAGGCCATGGCTGACGCCGTTCACCTCAACTGCAGAATCCTGGGTGTCGGTATGTCTGCGTTTGTCCTGAGTCTTTTTCTATGTGTCTGTAAATTCACTCACTCATTCACTGTCTATTTCTTTCAGGTGTGAGCACAGGGGGCCGTGTGAATCCACAAGATGGGATAGTCCTCCACTCCACCAAGCTAATAAATGAGTGGAGTTCGGTGGACATCCGTACACCCATTTCTAGCGCCCTTCATCTCCCTGTGTGGGTCGATAATGATGGCAACTGCGCCGCCCTTGCTGAGAGGAAGTTTGGCCACGGGAAAGGCGTAGAGAACTTTGTCACCATTATCACTGGAACCGGTCCGTTCCTATTATTATGTCCCTTACTGCTAGTTGCTAGGATGGTGGGCTTTCCCTTTGTTTGATAATGCAAAGAATAAGACCTGGCAGAGAGTGGAATTAAAGGGTTAGTTCACCCAAAAATGAAAATTAGCCCATAAATTACTCACCCTCAAGTCATCCTAAGTGTATATGACTTTCTTCTTTCAGATGAATCCAGTCGGAGTTATATCAAAAATTTTCTTTGATCTTTCAAGCTGTTTAATGCCACTCAGCAGGCGTTGCATGCATCAGTCCAAAAGAAGTTAAATAAAAATTTCCATTAAAAAAAGTGTCTCACACGGCTCCGGGGGGTGAACAAATTCGCGGCCTCCTGCAGCGAATCGATGCATTTTTGTAAGAAAAATATCCATATTCAAAACGTAATAATCACTTTAATCTAGCTTGTGGCAACAGTTGTACACAGAAGCAGTTCCGGGCTGACGACGGAACTAACCCTTTAAAGTTGTCACACTGTTTACTGTTTTTACCGTTTTTTACTTTTGCCTACCCCTTTTCATAGAAGGGTAAACAGTACTATTTATCTCTGATTTTTTTTTCCCATTTGAAAAGGTAACAGCTGTAGGTAACTCTCTTTGTTTAAATGACATATCAATTATATTATATACTATATTAATATTTTTTAATATATATATACACTCCACCATTCAAATGTTTGGGGTCAGCAAGATTTTTTTTTGAAAAATGCATACTTTTATTGAGCAAGGATGCATTAGATTGATCAAAAGTGACAATAACATACACTTATAATGCTACAAAAATGTTATATTTCAAATAAATGCTGTTTAAAAACTTTCTATTAATCAAAAAAATTTTATCACAGTTTCCACCAAAACATTAAACAATGCAACAGTTTTCAATATTGATAATAAGGAATATTTCTTGAGCATCAAATCAGCATATTAGAATAATTTATGAAGGATCATGTGACATTGAAGACTGGAGTAATGATGCTGGAAATTCAGCTTTTCCATAACAGGAATAAATTATATTTTAAAATAAATTATAATGGAAAACAGATATATTAAATTGTAATAAAATTAAATTGTGTTTTACGCTATTACTGTTTTTCTGTTATTGATCAAATAAATGCAGCCTGGGGAAGAGACTTCTTTCAAAAACATTTTAAAAAGTCTTATCTACCTCAACTTTTTGAACAGTTTTAAGTTACTTTTATGTTTGTTCACTTAGATTTTTTCCATTTCAGTTATGAACTTTTATAAAAGATTTCTAAACCATTATTTTGCATTACATGCAAATATTTTGACTGTATCCTATTATATTTATAGTAAGTCATGGGGACAAACATGGCACACTAATTATGTCTTTTTCTGAGAGTGAACTAGGAAATGTGAAATAATAATGGTTTTCTCTTTAATTGATACAGGTGTGTGTATTTTCTGTTATTGATCAAATAAATGCAGCCTGGGGAAGAGACTTCTTTCAAAAACATTTTAAAAAGTCTTATCTACCTCAACTTTTTGAACAGTTTTAAGTTACTTTTATGTTTGTTCACTTAGATTTTTTCCATTTCAGTTATGAACTTTTATAAAAGACATCTAAACCATTATTTTGCATTACATGCAAATATTTTGACTGTATCCTATTATATTTATAGTAAGTCATGGGGACAAACATGGCACACTAATTACGTCTTTTTCTGAGAGTGAACTAGGAAACGTGAAATAATAATGGTTTTCTCTTTAATTGATACAGGTGTGTGTACAGTATGAGAGTATTAGAAATACATGATCAAACAGATTTCTAATGCCGTGTACCTGCATAAAGACTAAAACTGATATAATTGTTACTTATGTTTGACTTCTGTGATTCTGCCTGTAATTACCTTTGCCTTATGTTTATATGTGCAGGAATTGGAGGTGGTATAATCCAGCATAATGAACTGATCCATGGCAGCACATTTTGTGCGGCAGAATTGGGACACATTGTGGTCTCTTTGGAAGGACCAGAGTGCATGTGTGGCAGCCACGGCTGCATAGAGGCCTACTCATCAGGTCTCGCCCTGCAGAGAGAAGCCAAGAGACTCCATGACGGTAACACAACAGTTACTCTAAAACACACTTATCAGCCTCACCCAGTCTAATTTATTTATTTTAGTGACTTTTTATTTGAATTTATTGTTTGTAATATGATCCCATTAATGGATTAGCTAACAATAATCAATATCATTTGTTAAAAAATCATGTTACAATAAAAATAGAACTGTTCATTTTTTAGTTCATATATATATATATATATATATGTTTTTAATATGACATAATATTACAAAATTTGACTAAATTACTAAAACTGATTTACTGCTGTTAACCTGACATTGTCATTATTATTATTTTTTGTATCAAAATAAAAATGTATTTAAATACTGTTTATTAATTATTATTTTTAAATTATACTGTATACAGTAGTTAGTGTCATAAAAAAACTTAAACAGGTTCAATATAGTTAGCAGTTTTGTTAGCAGCATTTAATATCTATAATTTAATAACATTTAATATCTGTAATTGTTAGATAATAATAGTTTTGAAGCTTTTCTAAAATTAATAAACACAAGGATTTTATTTTTATGGTCTCATTCAGAATCATTAAATGTGAAAACCAGTCATAAGGGTCAACTTTTTGAAACTGAGATTTATACATCATCTGAAAGCTGGATAAATAAGCTTTCCATTGATGTATGGTTTGTTAGGATAGGACAATATTTGGCCGAGATACAACTATTTGAAAATCTGGAATCTGAGGGTGCAAAAAATCAAAATACTGAGAAAATCGCCTTTAAAGTTGTCCAAATTAAGTGATTATTTGATTAGTAATATGCAGCAATGCATATTACTAATCAAAAATTAAGTTTTGATATATTTACGTTAATACATTTACAAAATATCTTCATGGAACATGATCTTTACTTAATATCCTTTTATGATTTTTGGCATAAAAGACAAATCTATAATTTTGACCCATACAATGTATTTTTGGCTGTTGCTACAAATATACCCCAGCGACTTGAGACTGGTTTTGTGATCCAGGGTCACAAATAATAGTAACGTCCTAAGGTTTGGTTTGTAATACAGGAGTTGTGCATAACAAATGTTACCAAGTTAAAGTAAAACATTGTAATTATGTGTTTCTTTCATGTTTGATGACAGAGGACTTGCTGTTGGTTGAAGGAATGACTGTGAATAACAAAGAACAGGTGAACGCTATTCATCTCATCAACGCTGCTCGCCTTGGCAACTCCAAAGCTGAGAGCATACTCCACACAGGTAAGACGCATATTCAAGTACATACATTATTCTCAAGCAGGTTTGTGGTGAAGAAAAGCACTGATAGTCTCTCTACTCTTCCCTAACAGCGGGAACTGCCCTGGGGTTGGGGATTGTGAACATCCTGCACATGATCAACCCGTCTCTGGTCATCCTGTCTGGTGTCCTGTCAGAGCACTATGAGAATCCAGTTCGTCAGGTGATCAGTCAGCGAGCTCTCCTCTCGGCGCAGGGGACCAAAGTCATGGTGTCTGAGCTGGAGGATCCTGCGCTGCTGGGTGCCGCCAGCATGGTACTGGACTACACCACCCGCCGCACTTACTGAAAGAGCTGGAAAACCAGGAACCAGTCATTTACAGACTCAAAGACCAAGGGCCAATCATGTGCTATGTCCTTGTTAGGATCATAGTGGCTTTTAAGCTTGACCTTAAAAACTTTTATTTGTCTAGTTTTTACTTTAGTCACATATAGGTGCTATATTATTTGGGATCAATTGCCTATTGTAAGGTGTGTAATTTTGAGGAATGGTTTAAGTATATGAAGGATGGTTTTATTTAATATTTGTACACTGAAACTAAGGGATATTTGTTGCAGAGAGGCCGCTATAAAAAACTGCTGTGGTTTAATCACCAGTTCTGTCTGTTTTGCTTTCTGTTGTTTGGATTTTTCATGGAGACAGCCACGTTGTCCTTTGCACCTTACGCTGATCTGTTGCCAAGCCTTTATTGTGTTTTCAGCACCGTATGCTTAGGTTTATCGATTCACTCAGCCTGTATGAATGAATCAATAAACTGGACAAATGTTTGTCCAGTATGTCTACTCTAATATTTAATGTCACAGATATGTACATTAAAAATGATTAAACACAAAATGTACTTTTATTGCCAGTGAATTGATTTAATATGTTAGAGTCCTGCAATACACTTATAAACTTGAAATCTTAATATTGATATTTGCAGAATATTATGTGTGTGTATATATATATATATATATACAGTGGGTACGGAAAGTATTCAGACCCCCTTAAATTTTTCACTCTTTGTTATATTGCAGCCATTTGCT
>NW_015552614.1:443821-451666 GCF_001515605.1 Sinocyclocheilus anshuiensis | reverse complement strand
TGAAGAGGAGTGGACCAACATTCCACAGGCCACAATCAACAACCTGATCAACTCTATGCGAAGGAGATGTGTTGCAGTTGCAACTTGCACTGCGTGAGGCAAATGGTGGTCACACCAGATCTGACTGGTTTTCGGACCCCCCCTGGACCTCCCAATACAGTAAAACTGCACATTTTAGAGTGGCCTTTTATTGTGGACAGCCTAAGGCACACCTGTGCAATAATCATGCTGTCTAATCAGCATCTTGATATGCCACACCTCTGAGGTGGATGGATTATCTCGGCAAAGGAGAAGTGCTCACTAACACAGATTTAGACAGATTTGTGAACAATATTTGAGAGAAATAGGCCTTTTGTGTACATAGAAAAAGTCTTAGATCTTTGAGTTCAGCTCATGAAAAAATGGGGGCAAAAACAAAAGTGTTGCGTTTATAATTTTGTTCAGTGTGTATATATGTCTGTGTGTGTGTGTGTGTGTGTGTGTATATATTGGGGCAAAAACAAAAGTGTTGCGTTTATAATTTTGTTCAGTGTGTATATATGTCTGTGTGTATGTATGTGTGTACACACACACACACACACACACACACACACACACACACACACACACACACACACACACACACACACACACACACACACACACACACACACACACACACACACACACACACACACACACACACACACACACACACACACACACACACACACACACACACATTTACATGTATGTATATAAATATATTTAAAATGCAAATAATATCCATTTTGTTCCTTTTTTTTTTATACCCTTGTCCTTCTCTAATGATTCTTCTTAAACCAATTTGGATGTGGTTAGTCATCTGAACCAGATGTGGCAAAATTCAGGAATTTATAGTAGGTTAAACCATTACTCTATATGTTAAAACATTATCTGTTTAACAAGAACCCCGTAAAGATGATGAATAATGAAAAGTTCAGCGTTTTATTGAAGATAACTTTTATTTTGAAACGGATGGGCGTGTGCGCAAATAAACCCGGAAGTTCTACGGGGTCTTCCATCTCAGAGTTTGACGCGTGTAAAGTAGCGAGACAGACTCCAGTCCTGCTATTTCTGTAGCTTTTCTTGCTGTATTTGTGCATTTGGATTTAAAATGCCTCTTAAATTTGAGTTATGTCCCGGTCGCATGATCGGAGGGAACAACCCGTGTTTCATTATTGCAGAAATCGGACAGAATCATCAGGGAGACATTGAAATCGCCAAGAAAATGATCAAGATGGCAAAGGTATGAGTTTATTTATGTTTATCAACATCGGTATTTGCTGTAGGATATCTTTTGACGCATAAACCACAACTGTACTCATAAAGACGTTTAATAAGATTACATGTGTTCATACACATTTTTATTATGTTATTAATAGATAAGTGCTATAAACTTTTAGATTATTTTTGTACTGATTTTGTGTTTTCTGAAAGAAAGCAATGAGTACATACTGTACATTCCATTCATAATGGAATTATTTATAAAAAATTGAAATTATGTTATAATAATATACCATAAAATGTCTTCAAATATAGTATATTATATTTACTCATTTTTTTCTGTCGTCATTACATATAAGGTTTCGTTATTTTACATTGTTTCTGATATTTATTATTGTATGCAACTGTTGCTCCTTTGCTAGGACTGCGGGGCAGACTGTGCGAAGTTTCAGAAGAGTGAGCTGGAGTTTAAGTTCAGTAAGAAAGCCCTGGAGCGGCCGTACACCTCCAAACACTCCTGGGGAAAAACATACGGAGAGCACAAGCGCCATCTAGAGTTCAGCCACGAGCAGTACAGAGAGCTGCAGCAGTACGCTAAAGAAGTGGGGATCTTCTTCACTGCGTCCGGAATGGACGAGGTGAGCGGGTTACAGCCGCAGAACGCATGCGCAGATTGTTAGACTACTATCTTGTTTTTTTATTTTATTTTTTATACGATCTTTTGGCTTCAGACTTACTGATAACAAGGAAAGATGTCAGGGGCCTGCTGATCACATCAAATACCCAGAAGTCTTGTGTATTGTTATATTTCTCGTTAGTCAGCTACCTCTAGCAGTCCCATGGTACAGTGATGGTATAGGATACTTTGGTATCTGGTGGTACCTTGATGTGTTCCATGGCACTAAATTATTACTGTATTCAAATACTACAGCATTTACATGATACTTACCAAGAATGTTAAGTGTGTTAATTGTAGTGTTTCTGTCTTGTGTTTTTAAGATGGCTGTAGAATTCCTGCATGAGCTCAATGTGCCTTTTTTCAAAGTTGGATCTGGAGACACCAACAACTTTCCCTACCTCAAAAAAACTGCCCAAAAAGGTCCCTTTTGTGTGTGTTTTTTTTATTATTTTTTATTTGTTATAATTATTTTTAATGATATTATCGCAAACAATCAGTAAGTTATTGTAACATTTAAAAAATGCTAATTGTCTTAAAGATGTTTACTAATGTCAAATAAATATATATAAAAAAACACACACACACACACTACTGTTCGAAGGTTGAACAAAATTTATTAATACTTTTATTCAGCAAAGATGCATTAAATTGAGCAAAAGTGACATTTATAATATTAAAAAGATTTCGATTTCATATACATTTTCTATTTGTCAAAAAAAATGTAAGCATTACAATATAAAATATATTAAAGTAGAAAACGGTTATTTTAAATTGTAATAATTTTTCACCATATAAGTGAGTGACGTGACATGTGGCCAAGTATGGTGACCCACACTCAGAATTAGTGCTCTGCGGTGGGAGAGAGCGCTGTACATTCACTCCCCCCACCTACAATCCCTGCCAGTACGAGACTCGAACCCACAACCTTTGGGTTATGAGTCCGACTCTCTAACCATTAGGCCACGACTTCCCCAAAAAAATGTTAACATAACACTACACCAAAACATGCAACCCTGATAAGCATAGGTTATAAATGTTATTAATTCAAATATATATTCTTAATACTAATTACAAAACAAATTTAACTTCTGATGCTTGTCTGTGTGTGTTCAGGACGTCCCATGGTAGTATCCAGTGGGATGCAGTCCATGGAGACCATGCGTCGTGTTTATGAAACTGTGAAGGAACACAACCAAAACTTCTGCATCCTGCAGTGCACAAGTGCATATCCACTGGAACCTGAGGACGTCAACCTGCGGGTTATCATGGTAAAGAAACCAGCTCTTTTCACACTCATAAAGCCATTTGATATATTTCAAGTACAGCACATGTTTCAAAATCAGAATCACTATGGTCGTCACTTTTACGTTTTCTTATATAATTATATGGTTAGCTAAATAATTAAATAATTTATTATTATGATTAGATACATGAATATCACAAAGTCACCATAAAGTAAAACTTTGTATATTTTTGTACATGCTTCCCCTTCCAACCTATAGGAATATCAAAAAGAATTTCCAGACATTCCCATTGGTTACTCAGGCCATGAAAGTGGGATCAGCATCACAGTTGGGGCAGTTGCACTGGGAGCAAAGGTCGTGGAGCGCCACGTGACCTTGGACAAGACCTGGAAAGGCAGTGATCATGCGGCGTCTCTGGAGCCTGCAGAGCTGGCTGAGCTGGTGCGATCGATCCGCATTGTGGAGAAAGCTTTGGGCACTGGGGTGAAATGCATGTTGCCCTGTGAGGTGCCATGCCATGATAAGGTACAAGAAGAACTACATACTAAAATACTTTCCTTTCCTTTTCATTTTATGTTCACATGTCATGAGTGGTGTTAAGAGACAAGCAACACTATTACTATTGCTCATACTAAGGGCTGGGGATTTTTCCCCAAGCGCTAACTCTAAAAATTGTGCTAAATTTATATTCTGTTATAGTATTTATCAGTATTTTATTTTTTATATTTAAGTTTTGTTTATATACTATTTACTTTTTAATTATATTTTCAGTTTTCATTTGACATTTTTAGTAATTTTGTTATGTGCTTTTGTCATTTTTATTAAATATTTCTATTTAGCTTTAATTTATTTTTAATTTAATTGAATTTTCTGTTTAAGTTTTTTTAGGTTTAAGAGTTTCACCTAATATTTATTTCATTTGATTTATGCTTCATTTCAATTAATTTAATAGTTTTAGTAAACAATAACTACCGTGTGCTACAAACCTGAATGATACCTGAAATCATGCAGCTTTTTGAGGAAAGGTGTTACAGCACTTTCTGTGTCCACTGTATTATTATTTTTCACTTTCATCTTTACCTTCTACTTCAAGCCCATCTGTTTTACAGCTCCATTCTCTTTCAGTCTTACTGTATGTTGCATTCCTTCCACTGCATTCCTGTTCTTGTCCCGTTTCCTTCCAAAACATCCTGTCTTATCTTTTCTTCTTTTTTTTTATCTTCACATTTATCCATTGGCTACCCAGTATTGCTACTCCTTCCTTAACTTTGCTTTTTCTTTTCTTTTTATGTCAGTGGGTTGTTTTGTTTTGAACAGCACAACCACATTGTCTTCAAGTAATCAACTCATAACTACATTCCAATAATTCTTCTCCATCTTTCACTCCTCTCTAGCTTGGGAAGTCTGTGGTGGCAAAGACAGCCATCCCGAAAGGTACAGAACTAACCCTGGACATGCTGTCTGTGAAAGTAGCAGAACCCAAGGGTATCGCTCCGGAAGACATCTTCCTGCTGGTGGGGAAGAAAGTGACAATAGATATCGAGGAGGATGAGAGCATCACTGAGGATGCAGTCGACAACTACAGCAAAAAAGCCAAAGCTTGAGGAAAACCGTCTCCGCAGCCTGTCAGTCTTCATCAGACTGGAACGAAATTGACATGTTTTAGCCCAAATTAAATGCATTATTCTAGAACCACGGTTAAAATTGTTAGGCAGACAAATACAAATGCAATAATATAACAAATGCTGTATATACCGTAAGACCCAATTCATTTTGTTTATATGGGT
Source organism: Sinocyclocheilus anshuiensis (assembly GCF_001515605.1). NCBI lineage: Eukaryota > Metazoa > Chordata > Actinopteri > Cypriniformes > Cyprinidae > Sinocyclocheilus > Sinocyclocheilus anshuiensis. The sequence goes on along the minus strand of NW_015552614.1, from coordinate 446,711 downwards.
TATAATTTGCCAAATACTGTTGAATAAATAATGGAACTAAAAACAATGGAAGTCTGTCTCATTTTGAAGATGAATTGATGAAATCCAAAATGTGTAGGATTTTATTCATATGCATAAATAAATGAAGGTATTTGTGGGCATTTGCCATGGTAATACCATGAATCTTTTTTTTTGTATGTATAACATGATAGTATCATAATTGTCTTTGAGTACCATTTAAATACCATGGTACTTGAATGTGGTTTTGAATTAGCAGGATATTACTATTTTATATTTATTTATTTTAAAAGCAGGCGTTTTCCCTGTCAGCTAAAATGACACATACATCTTGATTTCAACTGACACTGAAGGTCCAGCATGATTCTTTTTGTGAAAGGCACTAACTACACTGTCAGCTTTTCATGACAAACCCTGTTTATATTCATTATAGATTGATACGCATGCAATCCCACATTGCTGCAACGCCCTATCAGGGCACGCTGATGGTCACGGGACTCGCACAGCCACGGTTTAGTCATTTTATTGGTCGGCGACTCGACAGTAGAACTGCCCATCAAAAATACACAACTTTGATTGGCTGGGTGGCCGTTTCCTTTGCGTCCGTTCTGTCTTAAGCACCTCCCCCACATTGGAGCCGTCGACGAGGAAGACAGTAGGGTGATTTGTGTTTTCAGTTATTCTCAGTTTAAACAAAATTAGCGAGCCATGGACGATTTTGATATGCTCAGTGCACCTCAAGGAAGCGCAGGAAACGGTGTGGGGGCAGACGAGGACCCGGCGGCAGCATTTTTGGCCCAGCAGGAGAGTGAAATCGCGGGCATCGAGAATGACGAGGGCTTCAGCATCCTGGACAGCGGGGAAGTGCCTTCATTCCTGAGCCAAGATCCGGACGGTGGGTTTACACGACAGAGACAATAATAAAACAAACTAAAAAACTATCTGTACTTGATCAGCCAAGACAAAAACACCCAACGCAAAGAACTGCTTTACTCGCTCGTTAGCCAGCTAACCTTCACTCAGAGCTCTACGTTATGTGTCAGTGAAGTAACGCGGTGTGTGTATAAATAATAACGTAACGTTACGTGCTGTGTATGTACGTTAGATCACACTTCCAAAACGTGTCCAAATAGCCGTTCAAATGTCCTAATAGTTTACATACTGGACTGGTAACGTTAGTTAAAGGAAGCAGGAAAATGGCGTTATCTGTTGTCTCAACTCCGCTCTTTATAAATCTCCCTCAGGTAGACCTCTCATTTAACGGCTTAATCGTAATTTTATTCGTGTTCAAAGTATATAATTTTGTCTTTGAACATACTTTTACCGTTTTTGTGTCGATTGATTGATTGCTGTAGTACTAATTGGATCAGCGAAAGTCCAGTTCCTTGAACGCTGAAGGGGTTTTTATTAACGTATTTAATGACCTTTGGACTAAAGGCTGTGTGAGTAAGAGAGAGAGAGAGAGAGTAGTTCCAGTCTTTATGCTGAAGTGTCCAGGCAGGCATCCTGTAGATTTGGTTATGACAGCACCACTGCTGCATTTTCAAACCTAGCGAGATGCCCATTTAGTAGGGTTCAGATTGCTCACGGTTCGGTCGTTTCACGGTTTTAGGGTCACGGTTCGGTTCGGTATGTGCTATGTTCAGGGAAAAAATGTCTATGGTAAAATAAAGAATAACAAATAATCAAACTAAATGCAACCGCACAAATAAATACAATTGAGCAAAGATACAAATAAAATAAAGTGTTTGCTCATGCAAAAAGGAATCTGTGCATATGTGGATCAGGTGACACGCTTGCATTAATTGACGTCTAGTTCGAGTCAATCTCGTTCGGTTCATTTGGATTTTGAGACTTAATTTTCGTAGTTTACAGCATTTCACGTCCCCCACACACGCAACTACCAACGAACAAGGCCCAGTGCAATTCATTAACGTGTACGCGATTTTAAAAATTCGCAAATGTGCGTCACTACACTGAAACAAATGCTTTTCTCAAATAGAGACATATTTGTGAATACAAATGTTATAGTTTGTATTAAAGTATCATAATTTGTGCATGTAGCGATTAAAATGTGCATTTGTGGATCAGGTGACATGCGTGCATTCATTCACTTCTCTTCTGAGATGATTCTATTTGATTAATTTGAATTGAGACTTTCGTTCCACCCTTTTAGCCTTGCCTGTGATTCCCAAAAACATTTACATGTTTGGCAGATGCTTTTATCCAAAGCGAGTTGCGTATGGTATACATTTTTATTTGTTCATACTTTCGAAATTACTTCAAATTAATTTGTTCAAAACAGTCGCTTTAGGTAGGCAGCTCACTAGGTTTCAAGATGTAAATTTCCATCACAAGCATTTCACAGTTTAATGAATCTCTACAGGTACATAAACTATAATTGCACCTAGGCCTGTCGCAATAATCAATATATCGACTTATCGCGCAATATATTATGTACATGACCTCAATAATTTTTGGTGACGCAATATATTGCCCATTATATTTACTTAAAAATTAATGTCACCATGTTTTGTACATTCCACTTGCGCCTGTGTCTTTTGCAGTTTCTCGTACATAACGTTGTGTAGTTGGTGCTAGTTCAAATTTAAAAAAAGCTTCTACAAAAAAGTTTCATCTGCAGATTTGGTCTTGTTTAGGAATCTGTGCCTTTGTGCATACGGACATCTGACTGCTGGGTAGTGATTGTGTTTTTCAGCAATAGTGTGCACCCTTAATTTACAGAGAAAAGAAGGTCTGGGGAAAATCTGTAGATGGAAAAATCTCCATACAAGTTCTTTGTGCATTTCTTTTTTTCTACTTGTTACTTTGCACTTTTTGTTAGAAAATGTTTATTTACTATTTATTCAAGTTTTTTAAGGTATCTAATATT
>NW_015552614.1:441013-441395 GCF_001515605.1 Sinocyclocheilus anshuiensis | reverse complement strand
CTTAAAAATTAATGTCACCATGTTTTGTACATTCCACTTGCGCCTGTGTCTTTTGCAGTTTCTCGTACATAACGTTGTGTAGTTGGTGCTAGTTCAAATTTAAAAAAAGCTTCTACAAAAAAGTTTCATCTGCAGATTTGGTCTTGTTTAGGAATCTGTGCCTTTGTGCATACGGACATCTGACTGCTGGGTAGTGATTGTGTTTTTCAGCAATAGTGTGCACCCTTAATTTACAGAGAAAAGAAGGTCTGGGGAAAATCTGTAGATGGAAAAATCTCCATACAAGTTCTTTGTGCATTTTTCTTTTCTTTTTTTGTACTTGTTACTTTGCACTTTTTGTTAGAAAATGTTTATTTACTATTTATTCAAGTTTTTTAAGGTA
>NW_015552614.1:431659-440371 GCF_001515605.1 Sinocyclocheilus anshuiensis | reverse complement strand
GTTACATTATGATTATATATTCAGTGGCATAAAATGGTCTTTAAAATGACAATAATATCGCTTATCGCAATTATTTGTGGGGCAGTATATCACACAGCAAAAAGTTGTTATCGTGACAGGCCTAAATTTGCACCTTTTCAAATTGATTTAATACCAGAGACAGACTGAAATTAGTATATTTTAGAGGCCTTGTACTATGGTTAAAAAAGTTTGCTTTTTGATATTAAATAGTTAATAGTTTGTCTAAATGTGGCTTAATTGCAATGAGGAGAATATTACCAATGTATGCAAGTGTCTGGTATTCCTTTTTTACTGGCCGTTGGCTTGAATGTTGCTCTGGCTGAAAAGTTTGAATAAATGATGAAGGGGATGTTGTTTCACAGACACAAAGGCACAGTCTGACTTAGGTCTAGGATGACTGAAGACAACAGTCTTAGAAGTACTATGCAGTGCAGTGTGCAGAAAATCAATCAGGCCTGCATACTGTCTGTTCATTTATTCTTAGGTTAAAAATGGACTTGCATGTGTTGAAAACATTTTGTGTAATTGATTACTGATTGTGTGCCTGCTTAGTATGTATTGCTTGATGAAAATGTTCTGTACTAGAAGTGATTAAATCGCTTCTAGTAAAGAAATGCTACATGATGTTTTCCACTGATTCAGGAAGAAAGGAAAAGAAGTCAGCAAAACCAGGGATTTAGGCAGGGGGAAAGACTATATCCTGTCCATCAATTCAACACTAAAGTAATGCTTTGTCATGGACTACACTTTATTGCAAAATAACTACTGTTCCTTGACCATCTACATTTATGAATTTGGCCAATAATTTTATCCAAAGCAACTTACATTGGATTTAAGTTTTTTTTCAGTTCATGCATTCCCTGGGAATCGAACCCACGGTCTTCTCTTGTTAGCAGCATGCTCTACTGTTTGAACTACAGAAAGGCTAAACAGCCTTTGTGTAATGTATTTTCGCTCAGTAACTGTACTGAGGGTGATTCATACAGATGGATTGTATGTGATGCATGAAAAATTGATTGGACACTGACTTTTTTAACACATCCATGTTCTTCTTTCTTTTATCTTGGCAGGTGGAGAATTGAATGGAGATCTGCATGGGGTAAGTTTTCCATTAAAATCAGAACACAATGTGTTAATATTATTACTTATTACATTGGAGTATTTTTTTAGTTAGTTTTCTCTTTTGCATGTAGTACAGCCACATTTACACCGCAAAGACTGTTGTGTGTTGATGCACATGCACAGATTACATTTACTCATTTACCGTAAACTTTGTAACACGTGTTACACGTTTATTTGTACATGTCAATCCTCATTGCATTATATATATATTTTTTAAATGGCAGTGTGTTTAAATGTCATGTCATTGGGAGATTTGCATTACAAGCTATCAGAATTTCATCTTTTTATGTGAATAACAGCAACTGTACTAAAGTGCATATTTTAAATAAAACTGAGGTGTTTTTTCTTCCTCAAGCATGAGCTCTATTTTCTCGATGTATCATACTCTATAGGCCATTAAACCAGTTGTATCAAATATGGTGCAATTCATAAAACGCATATGCAGACTTTAAAAAAAGATAAACTGTTCCATTTGAAAATGGATTTTTATGATTTCATATGCCAGGCTTTACAGGGTTAACTTTGCCTTTGAGCAGAGTAGTGAATGCCCAATGTTAATAGTCACTCACATTTTAACAAGTCAGTTTTATATTTACAATTTAAATAAACTTATTAATTAAAATAATTGACAAATCACTGATCCAAATGAGTTGATGCTCTTAAGAAGTGCATAAAGTGGCATACTGGGACTGTATGGTTTGGACTCCTAATTTTTGCTTTGTGTCCTGTAGGAGAGTAACGGTCCTTCAGACGCGTATGTGGCCATCTCCAATGCTGATCGGTTGCAGGCGGAGCCGGAGAGCTTGAGGAAGTGGAGAGAAGAGCAGAGCGAGAGGCTGGAACAGCTCGGTAACTTGAGCATAGTCATAGATGTTCTCCTTAAGATATATTAAAACTATAAAGTTCATTTAGGGTTGAGAGGTTCACCTTTGCTGTTTTTCAGATGCTAACTCCCGTAAGCAGGAGGTAGAGTGGAAGGAGAAAGCGAAGCTGGAGCTGGAGGAGTGGCACACCAGGCAGAACGAGCAGCTGGAGAAGACCAAAGTCAACAACAGGTACACAACACTATTCGAGCAGCTGAAATCTATAAGAGGCCTAGTTTCTGTTTCTTGCTGTTTGATAACAAAAGCACTAGAGAGTGCATGGCTCTGTTGTATTCTGGCTCAGGGTTTTTTTTTTTTTTTTTTTAAAGGAATAGTTAACCCAAAAATGAAAATTAGCTGAAAATGTTTCACCCTAAGGCCATCCAATATGTAGATGAATTTGGTTCTTCATCAGAACTGGTATGGAGGAATTTAGCTTTACGTCACTTGCTCACCAATGGATCCTCTGCAGTGAATGGGTGCTGTCAGAATGAGAGTCCGATGATGAAAACCTCAAAATAATCCACACAACTCCAGTCCATCATTTAACGTCTTGTGAAGCAAGCAAAGCTGTTTATCCATCAATTCAAGCATATGAACTTTAAACTTGCTGCTTCTGGCCAAAATCCATTATCCACTCAAAATATAGTCCACTCAAAAAAGAAACGTTTAATATACACAGCCTGATGTGTCTGTGTAGTTACTGACTATACTATAGTGAGTAACTCAAACATTAGCCCATAACATGAGCGAGTAAATGATTCAGGATCATTTTTGAGTAAACTATTCCTATTATTTAGACTAATGGCAACTATTTTATGACGTTGTGACTCTAATGATATGAGAGGACACAGTGAAAAAGCTATCTGAGCTTGTTGAATGGTCATGTGATCGTGCCCTTGGACACTTCTGCAGTGTTTTGGTCACATGATCATGCCTGGTCCAATCCGAAGCAGTTACTATATCTATGATTGCCACAAAATGTTGTATTCAGCTATTAGAATGGAAGAAGGAGCTCTATGAGAAGCTCTTTCTGCTTCAGGGAAGCATTTTAAATAAATGTATCAATAGACGTGCTGAATAGCATTCATTCCACTGTATTGTATTAAAAAGTAAGTGATATTGGGTCAAAAGTTAAATTTCCTATTTTAAATTCAAGTGCATGTTTTGGCACAAATAAAAATGACAAGTCTCCTTAAATCTCTCTCTGAATATGTTCAATTCCTCTGAATGTGAAATTGTTGGCTTAATTTCCTTGTCTCTATATGTCATGTTTGTCTCTGTTTTTTTCTCTTGTGTGCCGTGTTGTCTACTTTTATGTACTTGGCCTGGTCTTAACACTGCAGTGTTTTGGCTCTGTATGAGTGTTATTTTTCTCCTTTTTACCACTCTCTCTGTTCTCTCCTGCTTCGCTGCTCTCCTCTGGGACTCCCAGGGTGCTGGATGAGGATTTCTACAAACAACCCTTCGCTGATCTGATTGGTTATGTGTATGTTGCTAAACTAACATCCTTTCTTTTCACATGCATCTCCCAATAACTCATTTTCCTGCATCTCATCTTTTTTCATCACCTGTTACTCTTACACATTTCTAACCAAACTTTTGGTTAACTTCATATTTAAAACCAGGGCGTTATTTATTTTTTATTTTTTTCCAAGACTAATTGGACAAATAATTCTGCACACTATGCATGTTGTCCATTTTTTTCACCCTTCCCCCATGTTTAAGTTACATAGCAGATTGTATGTCCGTCTTGCCCATTCATTCATTTCTCATTTGTCATTTTTTGTTGTTAGTAGTACTTTTCATGGTAATTTACAAAATGTTTAACCATTTTTGTCATGTTTGTGTCATGCATTTGTCACAATGTCTGCATTTTGTTGACATTTTAAGATATGTCTTAACATTTGTATAAATTGTGAGATTAGTCAATGTTATTTATTGTCTAACATTAATATGAATTGAGATTGATTATACTAGTTCTATTTAGTGCAGTAGTAGCGTCTCTGTAATATAGCACTAGTAAATTTCTAAGCAACTGTGTCTAGCTGATAAAGCCAGCCAATGAATAAACCAGCCAGTAGTACAAATGCTGAAAATATATTTTTTTATGTGTTGTCAAAGTTGACAGGATACATCTTTTGCTTTTTTTAGTTTTGTTCGTTTTTAAATGTCAGCTTATTCTTAAAGGTGCACTAGGCCATTTATTTTCTTTTAATGTAGTTCATAGAAAATGGTGGGTTATTATTACATTTTTAATTAATATTATTATTAAAAAATATTATTTTAAATTATTATTATTATTATTATTATTATTATTATTTATTTATTTTTAAATATCACATTATCTGTTGGCAGGACTGTTGATTTGATTTTACTGACTTTGACCACCAATCTTTAATCTTTGTACTTAAAAATTTATTTTTTATTTTTTATATATAAATCAAGAATGTGCACCTTTATTCCATGGCTTGTACTTCAGCCGGACACCTAGTTGCTTCTGTTAGATGGAATATTTTAGAGTACGGTGTGCCTAGGTTGAGCAAAGCTGTCCCAGGCTAGAACTTTAACAGTCCTCTTAGTTCTGCAGCCCTCATGTTCATCATGGACCTCTTACTGCTTCTGCCTATTCTGCAGAGCTATTGTAAACATTAGCTGCTTTTATTTTGCTTGGTAAATGTCTCAACTGAGGTGCCAGTTGAGATCACTGAACGCCGCGAGTGGCGCTTACATCAATGACGGCTGCAAGCTAAGCGCACCTAGAAACACTCCTAAGATGACTTGGGTTTTGAACAGTGCATGCCTGCTTTGGTCATCTGCATAAATCTCATTTCTTTTGGTTTTCTATATATCTGACTTGTGATCTGTTTCTCCTTGTTTTTCTTTTCTCTATGCACCTTTAAGCACTCACATTAACCATCCTTGCTACCGCCTAGACCAGTTAAGTAAAAATAAATAAATAAATAAGAGGAGAAAAAAAAAAGGAAAAATAAAGACAAGAAAACCAAATATGTTCAGGGAACAAACACCACTTATTGCAAATTTATACACCAATGAATTGCTGTCTTTATTATCAACATGTTTCTGGTAAAATTTAAGATTCTGGATGTCCTTTTGTGGTTATGTGTTGGTGCACTAGTCCTGTGCGTTGATGTAGTTGATTGTGACCGTGATTTACCTCATTGGCTTTTCATACCCATTTTGCTGTGTATATTGTGTGATAGTGGAGAGGCTAATGCAACTCTACTGGACTGAGTCCACAGCAGCGGAAAGGGTTGGTAACGGGCCGGGAGGAAACGGGAATAGGCAAATATGGTCTCCAAAAGCTCTCCGAAGATTTTTACGTTCAGAGCTCTTTAGTGTTTGGCTTGCCAGAAACTTGGTTTAGTTCCCCCATGCTCAGCAGAAGGCCTTGCTTTTGGTCACTGCCAACGCATGGCACTTTCAGCCTTTGCACAAAGATTTAGTGGTTAAAATACGCTAATTGGCCTGTCAATCGCTACGTTGAAGCCAGGCTCATTAGCGTACACGATTCCTTGACATTCCTCCTACCGTCAAGAAATGAGGAATGTCCCACAATATAAGGACTTTCAAAGTACAACAAATTGTTTTAACCAACTGAATCGCTGCAAAATTTCATTGTGGCTGTTCTGGAACCTTTTCCTGCCTTCAGGATCAAGACTAGTTCTGGTAATGGTGGGTTGGGGGCATGATGCTCAAACTACCATCTGTTTTGGATGTGGTCACCTGAAGAATGTCTCTTAGAAACACTCCTAAGATGACTTGGGTTTTGAACAGTGCATGCCTGCTTTGGTCATCTGCATAAATCTCATTTCTTTTGGTTTTCTATATATCTGACTTGTGATCTGTTTCTCCTTGTTTTTCTTTTCTCTATGCACCTTTAAGCACTCACATTAACCATCCTTGCTACCGCCTAGACCAGTTAAGTAAAAATAAATAAATAAAAAGAGGAGAAAAAAAAAAAGGAAAAATAAAGACAAGAAAACCAAATATGTTCAGGGAACAAACACCACTTATTGCAAATTTATACACCAATGAATTGCTGTCTTTATTATCAACATGTTTCTGGTAAAATTTAAGATTCTGGATGTCCTTTTGTGGTTATGTGTTGGTGCACTAGTCCTGTGCGTTGATGTAGTTGATTGTGACCGTGATTTACCTCATTGGCTTTTCATACCCATTTTGCTGTGTATATTGTGTGATAGTGGAGAGGCTAATGCAACTCTACTGGACTGAGTACACGGCAGCGGAAAGGGTTGGTAACGGGCCGGGAGGAAACGGGAATAGGCAAATATGGTCTCCAAAAGCTCTCCGAAGATTTTTACGTTCAGAGCTCTTTAGTGTTTGGCTTGCCAGAAACTTGGTTTAGTTCCCCCATGCTCAGCAGAAGGCCTTGCTTTTGGTCACTGCCAACGCATGGCACTTTCAGCCTTTGCACAAAGATTTAGTGGTTAAAATAAGCTAATTGGCCTGTCAGTCGCTGCATTGAAGGCTCATTAGCGTACGTGATTCCTTGACATTCCTCTGACCGTCAAGAGATGAGGAATGTCTCATAATACAAGGACTTTCAAAGTACCACAAATTGTTTTAACCAACTGAATCGCAGCAAAATTTGATTGTGGCTGTTTTGGAACCTTTTCCTGCCTTCAAGATCAAGACTAGTTCTGGTAATGGTGGGTTGGGGGCATGATGCTCAAACTACCATCTGTTTTGGATGTGGTCACCTGAAGAATGTCTCTCTATGAATGTATTCTTGTTGGATGGAAATAAAAATTGAGTTTCACCCAGGCGCAGAGCTGCTTTGGTACACTTGCCTCTAACCTCCTAAAAAAAGAATCTCATGAAACATTTCAACCAATTTTTGAAGCTCCTTTTGGTAAACAATTTCAAAACCCGTGTCGAGTTTGCTGGAAATTCGATTTGTCGATCATGTTAAGATGTGAATGTTTAGTTTTTTTTAGCATGAAGGAGGTCAGCGGTTGTGTGCATAAGCGGGTCGTGTCTGAGAGTGTTCCTGGTTTCTGTCTGAAGCTGATTGTGATTTCTCGTCGGCAGGGCGGCTGAGGAAGCCATGGTGTCGGAGCTGGACATGAACAGTCCTGGCACAGAATGGGAGCGTGTGGCGCGCCTTTGTGATTTCAACCCCAAGTCCAGCAAGCAGGCCAAGGACGTCTCCCGCATGCGTTCAGTCCTCATCTCCCTTAAACAGGCCCCGCTTGTCCGCTAAGCTCTGCCTCTGGAGCCCTCAAAACTACAAATCCCAGCAGCCATTGGGTCTCACGACATTGATCTATTCCTTTGTGGTCCCATCCCAATGGCTTTGAGCTCAATTTTCGTATATAAATAATCTATATTATATTATTACTTATGATATGGGTATATCTATATATGCATAAGTATATATATATTCCATCTATAAATACATACATATATATAACGATGTTTAGATTTGTTTTTATTTTTGGTGTCTATTTTAAGGACCAAACTCCATGTTCATTTTTCCATGTAGAGACAGTGTGTGGCATTGTGACACTATCAAACTATGCATTTCCCTCCTAAGCTGTTCGGGAATACAGTACTAAACGTCTTGTGTATGTTGTATACAGATAGTGGATATTAGCTTGTGTGTGTAAAACTATGTACATAAAGACTGGTCCTCTACACTTCATTGTGAGATGATGGCACAAGTTGTTGAAGAACAGAGCTGTACCCCAGTGAATGTCGCCTCATGTTGTCCATCTTGTTTCAGTTTGATTAAACACATTTGAAATGTTAGAGTTTGAGACTCACTACCACTTAATTGTTTGCATTGTTTGGGAAAAGAAAAATTACATTTTTTTTTTTACGTTACCTAAAAGTTTCCCTAGAAGTGTGCAAATTTTAGTTTTATTAAATCTCAATTTACACAATTTTAGATGCCTATAATTATCAGTTTAAAAATGCAATATCGAAATACTTTTTGAAGGGACAAATAGTAAATATTTGTGTATGTGTGTAAAAAATGGGAAATACTATTTGTACATGTAAGAACTAACGTTGAAATATTGAAACGTAATCCAGGTTTGGAGTGGGTTACTCTTATACCATGGGTTTACATTAGGTTTTTGAACTTAAAATACACAGACATTGAGATGCTAAGCCATTATAATGTTTCTTATATGCGAAGTTATCATGGGTAATATTCCAGTATGAATCATAATTCATCCCAATTCTCAGATTTTTTCCCTACACTAACTCATGAGAACCTTTCTCGTTGACTTCTTACTCAACGGTGGCAGAAACGGCCTTCCATGATTTTAAAAATATTTTAGCGCTCAACAATTAGAAAAATGTAAATTCATTTCCATGACTTTTCCGTGTCTAGCAATCACTTATAAAATTAGGCTTCCTGAGGCATCCAGGTTTTTCTAAACTCTGGGAACCCTGGTTCTTCAAGAACGAAATACAAAAAAATGTTGTGGCAAAGAATTCAAGCAAGACATCTTGATTTTGCTTTGATAGACTGCAAGTGCCTTTATATTACAGTTCCACTTTGCTGCGCTGTGAATGTACTGAAAAACTCCACACCTTAAAATGTCTGTGAACCAATCAGAATCAAACATACAACACCCCTTTGGCATAAATCAGTGGTTCCCAACCCTGGTCCTGGAGGCACCCCAACACTGCACATTTTGCATGTCTCCTT
>NW_015552614.1:401956-431621 GCF_001515605.1 Sinocyclocheilus anshuiensis | reverse complement strand
AAGGAGACATGCAAAATGTGCAGTGTTGGGGTGCCTCCAGGACCAGGGTTGGGAACCACTGGTATAAATGACTGCATTTATTGGTCAGTTCTTACAATGGCACAACTAACCAGAAGAACAAAATATGTGGTATATTTTGGCTTGGTAGAAACTTTGACATGGGCCTTCTTTGAAACAAAATCCTACAGGATATTACATTCACCAAGAAAAAAAGTAATGCAGTGACTCCATCAGTTAATTTAAATCTGGTCACAGTGTTGCCAATTTAGCTACTTTGTAGCTAGATTTAGCGACTTCCCCGCCCCTTTTGAGACTTTTTTCAAAAGTTTAGGGACAAATATAGCAACTGCTTGGACAAACCTTATCTAAGTTCTCCTCTTGCCCACTGATCTAAGTTCATATTGATATAGATAAGTGAATTTGCCATTGTGATGTCATCTAGTGACATTTAGCTACCAGTTTTAGCTACTTTCAATTGAAAGCAGTTGGCAACACTGTCTGGTCATTTCTTACAATCACTAAGACAAAAACAACTGATTACTTTTATGTTAGCCAGTTTCATTCAGCAGTAGTGTAAAAAGCCAATTAATTCTTTAAGATGACATTTCTCCCAAAGCATTGATTATAAAATGTTTTCCTCAACGGTTAGTGGTGAACTCATCAATGTCTTTTTATTAAATTAATTGTCAATGAACACATGGGTAATCCTGCCAGTGAAAGACACTAAACATGAAGTCCAACAACAAACTGATCAGGGTGATTCTTTTTAGATGATGATGGTGGTGTATATCTATGATAAAGTCTCAAGATCCATCATGGACGCAGCTTTTCTCCGTTGTGATATCACACTCGGCTGAAACAGAAAAAGCAGTTTAGAGGGATTCTGTGCACCCTCAATCCAGCAGCTATAGAGCACGACAGTCAGGTTCCGCAAGTAAAAATCCCATTCAATTTCTCTATTAGGGGAACTGATTTTCAACAATAACAAAAACCTCTAAAAGACAGACTGTTCAACAGCAGAATTCCTGGTGAAAAACTACATTACCCATGATTATCAAAAAAATCACCACCAATAAGAGAATTGCAAATCATGCCAAAAGTGATACACTATTAGCGCCCACCCACATCCACTTGAGTGTGTATGAGCACTGCGAACCACTCTCAAATTAATAATTACAAATTTCTAAATTCTTTTTTGTTTCAAATCAAAGTAATTTAGTGATCACCCTTGCAGCCATTTGGTTTGGTTCATGGCTTATAACTCTAAAATGAATGCTTCTTTAAAATCCCCATAGGAAAACGACTTCCTGAACCAAGGCTGCTGAAAAAGTGAGTGGCCTCTGTTGCATTCAATAGGCAGGAAGTGTGTAAATATCCAGTATGGAGCGTATACCTGTTGTGATACACTGGCTGCACGTTGCTCTGCCTGAGTAAGACGTCTCTGTAGACGCGTGTTCTTCTCCTGCTGCTCCGAAACCTGCCTCTCATACTAGGGGTAAAAATAACATCCCATGACTCACTGAAAAACCCACAGAAATTCACCCACTTACAGCACACAACATCTTCCGGAGTACAAACAAATCTGCATGTACACACCTCCAGTATCTTCTGATGATCAGCTTCCATCTGAATCTCCAGTTCCTGAGCGCGCTGTTTCTGTCTGTTCAGCTCTGATCTGCAACAATCATAGTCTTTTTTAATTCAACCTTCCTGATGCCGCGATCCAGACTTGACCTGCTTTATTCAATGAATTCGCATTATATTTAATCAGTAAGCTTGTTATATGGTAGTTATTTCTCAATACAACAGTAATAGGATTTAATGAGTGGAGCATGAGCATTAAAGGTGTTTTGGGTATCATTCACATCCATTTAACTGTGTTAATTACACACCGAAGTGTAATACTTAGTGGTCTGTCCAGATCACTAACCCTGAACATGAGTAACAGTAATGGTGTGTCTTGCCTTAGTAAACAACTCTTCTGCGGGATCTGTGCATGTCAAGTGTGTTTGAGCGTTCACCTGAGGCTGCTGAGTTTCTGCTGGAAAGCCTGTGTGAGGTTCTTGGCCTCGTCTTTGTAGCGGCTGATGGTTTTCTGTTGAGCGAGCAGCAGTCTGGTCAAACCAGTGCTGGAGTTTTTACTGCTCTCCTCTATCTCTCTCAGCGTGGACTCCAAACCCTGCTCCTTCACACACAGCTCTTGCTGCATGGAAGACACCTACATGTGCAAACAAAAATCCGTTAGACGCCATATCCTACCTACACTTATAGCTAGCGCTTTTATTTTTCCGTTCATTTATGCTACTCAAAGTTTCTTGCACTGAAAATTAGTTTTTTCAGACTGTTTGTGATGATCTCTCTAAACATTAGAATAGTTTTACTATTGCGTCTTAAAGGGTTAGTTCAGCCAAAAATGAAAATTCTGTCATCAGTTACTCATGTCGTTCAAAACAAATAAGATGTTTATTCATCTTGGAAGGACAAATGAAGCTATTTTATATGGAATTTAGAGTCCATTCCACCAAATATGGTAAACAGAAACTCAACTGAGGGTTGTTCTCACATGTCATGCAAGTACTGTTGTTTGTACATCAAGCAAGCATGTTTCAGCTTTTGTTTGCATGTGCTTTATGTAAGTGCATTGATCAATGTTTACATGTGAAGAACTACTGACCTAATTTGTGAACTAATTCTTGTGGACTTCTTATGATGTTTTAATTAACTTTTTGAATCATGAAAACTTTGGGGCAATAGACATTCCATGGAGTGACAGAAATCTCTCAAGTTTGATTAAAAACATCTTCATTTGTGTTTCGAAGATGAACGAAAGTCTTACGAGTTTGGAACAAGATGAGGGTGAATAACTGATGTTGATTTTTGGGTGAACTATTCCTTAAACAACTTTATGTGAATGACCTTTATGATTGCTTAACCTATGCATATTATTGCAGTTCACACTATCATTCATTAGATTGGGTCAAGTTACTGAATAATAATTAGTTAATATGTAAAGGTGGGCATATATATGCTAATGTGCTCAGTTGTGACATCAATAGCACAGAAATCCAGTTTTCTATGACACGAAGTATTTTGGGAGAACTATCTCTTGGGTCTTTTCTCATGTCAGTTCAAATCTTAAAGGCCTAAGTATAGTTTGGTTTTTACATGTACGCAAGGGTACGCGTAGAGTGCATGTGACGCAAATTTAGACTCCCGAATAAAATTTGCATACTGTACGCGCACCATCCGATTTTTGTAACTGTACGAGGTCGCAGGTGGCACATGTGTATTGACTTGGTTTTGCACTAATCTGTTGTTCCACAAGGTGGCAACACAGGCCCCGGGCCGTTTTTTTTTTTTTTTAAATCACAGTAGAAAACGAAACTTAAGAGATGGAACAACAACAAAACAACAGAATAGTATAGACTGCAACAACAACAGATGGCATTGACAAGCGTTTGTGTGAGAGGGTTATGAGTAAATCATAGGGTAATTTTCATTTTGGGTGAACTATCCCTTTAAAGGGCAAACAATGGCTTTGTAAGACTATATATGAGAATGTAACTATTTGTAACCTGTTGTTTGGCACGTCTCTGAGCGAGCGCACACTCTTTTGCGCATTGCTTCCATGTCTCTGTGCAGTTGCTGGTTCTCCTGCTGCAGCATGAGTCTCTCCTCACTGATAGCTGTGCTCTCCTCTCTCGGACTCGTCAGCGCGGACTGCAGCCTCCGCACCTCCTCCTGACTGCGTGACAGCTCCTCCGAATACCTACACAAGCAGTAAACTATTCTGGATGCACCCTTGTATTTGCACTCGGTCTAGTTTATGGGCGTGTGTGTGTGTGTTCTCAGTCCATCTCAATCTTCTTCATCTTGTTTTTCGTGCTGTTGAGTGCGAGTTGCGTTTCGTCCTTCAGTCGTTCAGCATTTAAACATCTCTGATGTAGAGCCTCCATCTTCCTCATCTCAGGCTCTCCAATTCGGCCCTCTTTATAGACCTACAACACAAACACACAATTTTTAAAAATGTAAAAAAAAACATTTGTTATGCTTACCAAGGCTGCATTTTTTTAAACTCAAAAATTCAATAAAAACAGTAATATTGTGAAATATTTTTTTTCTATTTTAGCAATTTAGTCCTGTGATGGGAGCCATTACTCCTGTCTTCAGCGTCACATGATCTTTCTTGGCCTCAACACCAAACGATATGTCTGGCGGAAATCCAATACAGCTTTTTGCACTTTGTCAGATCATGCCTAGTAACACTCCTTAACTGTGATATCACAGCAACATACAGCCTTAGTGCATTTGATTGTGTGGATAAAAATGTGCATTTATTTGCACCTTTTCCAGCTCCTCTTCCACAGCTTTTCTCTCCCGATGTGCTCTTTCAATCCGTGTCTCTTTATCGGCACATTCCTACACACACAACCATAAGAGACATGTTGATATGCAATGGTGACAGTTGTAGCTATACACATCTGTACATATGCTGATGAAAGTGTCACCAGTTGCAGGGCAGAAAGCTCCTCAGCCATTCGATGAATCTGAACGTTACACTGCTTACGGACACTCTCAACCTATAAAAGGAGGAAAAGAAAAACATTTGAATGAGATGCAAATAATGAATGTACACTGTGATCACAAATTAGATGAATCCAAACACTAAAATTAGAAACTAGAACGACGCTGATTTGACTGTGCCATAACCATGCTGTGCCAGTGCTAACAGTCAGGCTATTTTTGGCTGTAGAGCTTTACAGCGTTCACAGAAGTACATTTGCTTTTAATCTTTAACGCTGTGCCATTGCATGGAAAAAGAAATTCAGATTTAGTGTCAGAAGTGCAAGCCAAAATTTAAAGACTTGCCAAACAGAGACAGACAACCATGTAAAACAAAGGTAACATTGGCGGTGCTTTTACAGGATGGAGGAATTTGATGGAATGCTTGAGTTTCAATTGGGACGCTGAACTTGAGTTTCTTCTCGACAGTTAAGCTAAACTGAAGTTTTTGACACCCATGTTAGTTTTTAACTGTCAAGCCCAGATAAAACAGTAAGATATTGCAAAGAATTGTGTTGTGTTATGAAAGTTTAATATTAATATATTATTACATTAACTTAAAATCTCAGGGTGCTAGAAATAAAAAAAATTGTCTAAAGGGTTCTGCTGACAAAAAAAGCTTGAAAAAAAAAAAAAACTTTAAAAAGTGTATATTGATCCCTCAAGACTTTGTTTTCATTTGTGTCAAATGTAATGTTGTCTACCCTGACTAAAGACCATGATACCTAAAATATTGTCCAAGTAGTCTCACTAGAGCTGGAGCAGAGCCTAATTTAAAGGGGTCATATGACGTTGTTAAAAAAGAACATTATTTTGTGTATTTGGTGTAATGAAATGTGTTTAAGGTTCAAAAAACACATTATTTTCCACATACTGTACATTATTGTTTCTCCTCTATGCCCCGCCTTTCTGAAACGCTTCGATTTTTACAAAGCTCATCGGTCTGAAAATCTGAGGTGTGCTCTGATTGGCCAGCTATCCAGTGCGTTGTGATTGGCCGAATACTTCAAGCGTGTGACGGAAATGTTACGCCCCTCACCATACTGTGATGCCGTGTCCCGGTGCGAAAAGACAAAACCAATAAAACCCATTACAAACGAGTGGGGACATAATTACGGATTATAATGACTTATACTGTCTTTTTACGCGTTGCGTTGCATCGCGCCGCGTAAACATAAAACCATGTCTGCATTTGTGATCGGAGAAATGACAAACAACAAGCGCTACTCTATACTGCTCAAAACTCACATTTGAATCATCAGTGGCAAATTCTTTAAATATGAAAACATACTTACAGGCTGTGAGTCAGAACAGCTAGCATTGTAGGCTACTCTACCAGGTCCAGGAAACAGTCCTCCATAAAATGCATTGCACACACGTGAATATTTGGTTTGAACTGTTCTGGAACAGTGTTGTAAATACAACTTAACCACTGATTTCTAGTTGTGTCCTCTTTTGGAAGGCCAAACAAAGTATTTTTTTCGCTTTCGCAACGAAACACACAGCGTCTTCACGACGGCAACAATACTACAGCAAGAATAAACGTTATGCCAACTTTCTTTGCGTGAACATTTGGGCGGTGTTATGCAAATCTTCCCACACAGTGACGTAGACATGTGGGGGCGTGTTTAAACGAGGCATTTTAGGAAGGCATGGACGAGTCTTAACTTTTAAATAGAATATCTCTTTGGGTTTGAGACTTTAGTCTTTGCAACTTTAGGGATCTTATCCATTCACAAACAGCTTGTAACACCCCAAAGAGAAAGGAAAACTTGAAATCGCTTCATATGACCCCTTTAACATGTCTGAGAGTAGACCTGATGCCTCAAGCTTATTCTTTTGCAAAGTTCAAGAACATTGGCAGCGCTCACCTCTTTCCTGGTGCGCATGGCAGCATCCTGGATCAGCTGCTTCATGGCATCTTTCATCTTCTCCAGCTCTTCTGCTCTCTGTTTCTCCCTCAGCTGAGCCTAGAGTAGCATACACACACCAAAATTATTTTAGATTATGTGTAGTCAGGTATGTATAGAGGAGGACCTGCATTGGGCTCGTGTGGTGTGTTTATTTGGAGCGTGACCTGTTCTCTCTGAAGCGAGGCCTCCTCAGCCAACTGGATGGAGTTGCGGAGGCGACTGAGGGTTTCAAATTTCTCCTCTTCCAGAGAGGCGCAGCAACCTTGCAGTTCTCCCATTTGCTGCTCACACTCCGTCTGCTTCCTGCGCACTGACTCAGAGTCCTGCGTTGCAGCTTTGAGTCTGAAAAAATAAAAATAAAATAACATATCCATATTTTCGACAAGATTTAAATAGGAAATAATCTATACACACTCCCTTGCAAGAGAAAACAAATTACACTTATATATTTGTTTTTGCAAAACTAAATGCAGTAAAATACATGAAAAAGATTATTATTGTTCTACCCTCCCTTTCGAAATCTATTTTTTTATTAATAATTCTAATTTAATTATCATATACAAAACAATTCATTCAGATTTTCAATTTCTCAAATAGTAATGAAATGTATTTATCAGAATAATTTTGAAAATATTTTCATGTCCATTAGACGCACTGTGCTTGGCGTGAACAGGCCTTAAAGCATCACATTTATGCTCATCAAGGCTGCATTTATTTAATCAACAGAAATGTTGTGAAATATTACATTTCAAAATAGCTGTTTTCTTTTTTAACATTTTAAAATGATCATCATTATTATTATTAATGTAAACAGTAACAGTCATGCTCATTATTTTCGTGGAAACCACAATACATTTTATTCCTGATTCTTTGAAGAATAGAATGTTTAAAAGAACAACATAAATCTCATTATAAATGTCTTCACTGTTTCTCAATTAATTTCATTCAACCTTGCTGAACGCAAGTATTAATATTTACCAAAAAAACAAAAATCATACAGACTCAAAACATTTTACACAGTAGTGCATCATCGATACATCTAGCACAGTTTCTGCCTCAACACTCTAGCTATCACAATGAAATCATAATTGAAATCATAAACTTCACCTGGCCTCTAGCTGCTTCAGTGCTGCTTGTAGCTGTTGTAGTCTGCGATCAGATGCTTCTTCTCTACCCTGAGCTTCTGCTGCATCCTCTTCCTGCACCATTACACAGACATGGCATTAGAGAGCATTTACATGAGGACAATAATAGCAACATTAACAGCGTATGCAAGCTGTCTGTCTCTCACCCGCCTCTGCATCTGATCCTGGACATTCTACAGGAGTCTGGTCTTCTCCTCCACTTTAGTCGCAGAAGATCTCTGCTCGAGCACTGCTTGACTGAAACATCACACACAAATAAACATATAAAGTTGATCTTTCAGTACTTTCTAAATTTTGACCTTTTTACTTCTTTTTATTGATGGCATACTAGAGAGAGGACAGGAACCGATGGGGGAATGGGATCAAAAATGCACCGCAATCTTTTAAAATCAGAAAGATTCAGAGGTATTTCAAGAACAGTGAGAAAAACCATTTTCAGTCTTCTGACGTAAATGTTGACTGCACTAAAGTAGTGAAACAGAACTCGAGTCAAGGTTAAGTCACAAAGAGTTGGCCATCTGGAACACTACCTGAGTTGGCTGCGTAACTCCTCCGGCTCACTGCTCTGTTCAGCCACCGTTTTCAGGAACTGCTGATTGTTCTGAGTGAGACAGGAAAGACATGAACGCTGGCCGGGCATAACGCCAAACACACACTCCAAAGAAATTCAAGGACAAAGGAGAGGACAGAGGGTGTCTGGAGGTCGAGATGGGATAGGTGTGAAAAAGGTGGGTGTGTGAGAGCTAAACTGCTCATTAAATATTCAGGAATAGAGTAGTATTTTTCTCCACAACCAACACACACACACACACACGCACACGCACACACACACACACAAAAGGCTAAACAATGAACAACACTCACTCAAACAGGTGGTGTTCTGACTAGTGTGAAAAAAAGTGTGCGACAGACATTACAAGGATTAGGCTTTTAAAACCATTGCATAACAACTCACTGTATATGGCACTGATATCACTAATAAAACCCTTTCATAAAGATATAAAATTATATTTTTTGGGTAAAATAATTTTCAGTGGGGCTTGATTTTATTCCGTCTAGAACTGATTGGATCATGAAAAGTGGCCGATGACATATATAAGGGATAATGTACAGGCCATTATCACAAAATAAAGAGGGTTTATTTACTAAATAAACACGTATATAGACATTAAATATTGTAAAGATATAATTATGTGAGAACAAAGAGACCGCAAAGTAAGATACAAGTTTTCAAATGTCAAAAAATTATATTATTTAAAAGGTGGAGAAAGTTATTACATTTTGTGAAAAATCATGGTTATTAATAATTAATTTTATTCTAATTAAATAATCAAAATGATTTAATTAGAATAAAACAGATAAAAAAAAAAGATGAACCATGCACAATAAAACGGGCAAATACAGTAGATTTTAACCAGTATTGCTTACATATTGAAAGAGACAGTCTTACTGATTCCAGCTTCTGATTGGTCAGCTGGAGCTTTTGGGTGTGTTGCTGAATATGTGCCAGCTGATTCTAAAACAGCACAGTGATTGTCAGTAAGAGCACAGACAAAGCATTTCAATATTTAATTAATGTGTATTATAATAAGCTTCAAGCCACAATTAAGCCAGTACTTTACAGCCAACAGCTAATATTGAATTCATATATTCAAATAATTAAGCTCGGCCATGCCTTCTGGTCTATGTATAATTGTTGTCAAATGCTGCTGGTCTGTCTGTTCAGTTAACGGTGCCTGTATGAAGTTAAACATCTAGTGTCCTCTAGTGTTCAATCATCATATTACGCATTCCAGAAATAAGTGAGAAAATTAAAGAGGATAGTGAACTGTTTTCAGAAACCAAATATGAATATGGACACCTAATATGTGCTAAATCTGTCGAGTTTAAAAAGAAACCTATGACCTCCTACATGCATTATAAATAGACTGAACTTGAACATGTGAAAGTGTTAGTATATAAACACTGTAACCTGCATGTGCTGCCATTCAACTGCGTGTATTTGTCCATCACCCATGGAGCTCTGGTACTGGGTCTGAAGTCGATCCAACTCTTGCAAAGCTGTCTGCCACATTTGAGCTGTCTGCCACGTTCTTTCTCCTGGAGACACATACATAGAACAAATCGAAGGTAAACATACTATGATTGTGGCCTTTCATGAATGTGTATCTAAACCTCTCTCTGAATACCACTGCTATCTGAGACGCAATGTTAATGTAGAGTACAGAAGCAATGTTAATTGAATTGATATATTTATCCTGCAGCTCAACTTGTAGAGCATGGCATTATAAAGCTAGCAATGCCAAGGTCATGAGATTTATTGGCAGGGAATACACATATATACACATATAAGTTTTTTTTTTAAAGCTGTAGCAGTTATAGTTTTTAAATGTTTTGGCTATGACTCGAGTCGGTATGCTTTTAAATTACATTTTTTTGATGCAAACTGACTTGTTTTTATAAAAACATTTTAAAATGTCAAATGTCTGTGACTACTCCTGAGTATTAATACAAATGAATTGCTGAATTCAAACCGATTCATTAAAACGGACAGTTTGCAAAAACTGATTTGCATGAATGAATCATATCTATAACCCCTTTTTGCTAACGAGTTTTAAACCAGAGATGCCATTAAAATATTTTAGTCTTAATGCTCTCATTATTTTTTGCAAGACAAGGAGTGGAAAACTAGCACACAGTTTTGCAATATTCATGATATGGCTTATTTTTAATTGGCAACATCATCGTGAATATATTTTAAACTTCCAATACATTGTAATATATAACAGATAGATATAATATAATTATAATATAATACAGCTATGCGGTTACTATTCTCCTTTTAACTGTGCTTCTTTTCCGTATTACCATCTCTATGAAGAGGAGGAGGAGGCAGAGAAATGTCTCTGGATGTTTCATTTACAGCTAATTACTTCATTCTCAGTTAATTAGGAAAACAGAAATGTGAATATGAATTGGAAAGTCCACAAACTCAAAAAAAAGTCACTTGAGACTTGACTTGAACTGATGTGCTTTCTAGAGAGGTTTAGATGTGATTTGCAACAACATTCTGGTGAACTGCTCCCTAAAGGAGGGCAATGTCGGGCTGAAAGTGGAACGCTTGATGAGTGACACACTAATATCTCATTACTCTGTAATGTCAAGTGTTGATATGTAATCCTCAGGAGCACCTGGAGCGTACTCCACGCACACATAATCAACTTAAATCCATATCAGAAGAAAGTAGATACTTTTAAAGGCATGGTTTAAAGGTAAAAGCACGTTTTTTTTCTACAGCCATATCACCCTTCAGCCCAAGACTGGTTGCTCACTGAAGCTAAGCAGGGTTGAGCCTGGTCAGTACCTGGATGGGAGACCTCCTGGGAAAACTAGGTTGCTGTTGGAAGAGGTGTTAGTGAGGCCAGCAGGGGGTGCTCACCCTGTGGTCTGCGTGGGTCCTAACGCCCCAGTATAGTTAGTGATGGGGACACTATACTGTCAAAAAAGCACAGTCTTTCGGATGAGACGTTAAACCGAGGTCCTGACTCTCTGGTCATTAAAAATCCCATGGCACTTCTCGCAAAGAGTGGGGGTGTGACCCCGGAGTCCTGGCCAAATTGCTGCCACTGCCCTCTGACCATCATGGCCTCCTAATAATCCCCATCCACTTGATTGGCTCTATGACTCTCTCTCCTCTCCACCTGTAGCTGGTGTGTGGTGAGCATACTAGTGCCGTTGTCCTGTGGCTGCCGTCGCATCATCCAGGTGGATGCTGCACACTGGTGGTGGTTGAGGAGAGACCCCCCTCATAATTGTAAAGCGCTTTGGGTGTAGAGCAATACACAATAAAGCGCTATATAAATGCATCCATCATTCATTCATTAATAATTGTAATATTTCTATAATATATTATAATATATAATATAAAGTAAATATTTAATATAAAAATAGATTTTTAAAGATAGCAAGTGTTAATTTCAAATGCGAGTAAAAATCAGATGTGGCAGGTTACGCTGTCAAATCACTAGAAATAAATAATATTAGGGCAGTTACATAAATTTGAAAAGCTCTAGAATGTTAATATTATATAGCACTTTTTTAATATGAAATTCAGATTTTATCATATATATATATATATATATATATAGATAGATATAGATATAATTACTCAAATCATAATAATTTTAATAATACATACTAAAATGAAAACATCACTAAATTTGATATATTTTCTAATTAAATAATATTGGAACAGTGCTTGCCTTTGCAAAAGTTGTCACCGCAATAAAAAAAAAAAGGTCAAAGGTGAGAAAAATAAACAGAACATTCATAACAATGTGTGCACATTTATGCCCCAGCAAGCCTCTCTTTAAGTTCAGTACAAATTTGAGCCACTCTTTCAAAATTAGATTATTTACAGCGGCATGGTGTTCATGAAAAGGCCTGAATTTTTTCTTTTTTAATTACGAACTGGATGCATGGTTAAAATAGTAGTGAACTTCAGCTAGAGGTTGTAGTAGTAGGTTTGTAATTGGCTGTAGAGACTCACCCGTCTGAGAGCCAGGGAGCTGCAGATTCCACGAGCAGATCACCCGTCTATAAAATAAAAAAAAGTCTACACACAATATCCCAAGTGTTTCGAGCCTTTATTCAGGGTTTCTGCAGGCTTTATGAAGTTAAATTAAGACTTTTAAGACCTTTTTAATATCAAGTAAAAAAAATATATACAAATTTACATCTTAAGTAAATGCATTTTGATTTAAGGATGTTTAGATATTTTTGATAATGAGATGTGAAAAACAAAAAAAAACACTGAGGAAAATATTCATTTTTTTTAAAAGTCCATTCAACATTTAATACTAAATTAATAATAAAATCTGCTTCAATTTAAAACCTTTTTAGGGCTTAATTTGCTGAAGGGTGAATTAAGAAATCCTGTTTAATTTAGGAGTTGTTCTGTTTATTTATGTATTTATTATTAATACAATTTATTTATTAAAATACAAAAAGCAATACGAAGCAAGATGAGACAAGACTAGTGGAGAAAACATGAGATGAGACAATAACAGAAAAGAAGAGGGGAGAAGAGAAGAGACAAAATCAAACAAAATGAGAAGCAAAGAGAAGATTCAAAACAAGTTGAAAAATGGAGAAGACAGAAGGAGAATGGAGAAGTTAAAGAGGAGAAGAAATAAATGAGTAGCAGAGAGTCAAGATGAGACCATATAAGAAAAGTGGAGAAGAGACAAGGTGAGACAAGGCTAGACGAGAAGAAATGAGAAAAGCAGCAAAGAAAAGGGTCAAGACGTGATGAAACAAGACAAGAGGAGAAAAGACGAGGTCAGACAAGAAGAGCAGAGTAGAAACAAGAAGAGAAGACACAAGGAAAGGCAAGACAAAGAGAGGAGAGTCAAGATAAAACAAGACAGTTAAAGTGTACATATAAACCAAAGAAGAAAACACAAGAGACAATGTGAGACAGGATAGAAAAGAAGTGCAGAGTCAAGATGATCCAAGAAGAGAGGCAAAGAGAAGAAACAAGAAGAGTTGAGGCAAGCAAAGATGTAGAGACAAGGTGAGACAAAGAGAGAAGAGACAAGATAGAGACGCAAAGCAAATAGATAAAACAAATGATGAGGAGAGGATGAGAAAAGAGCAGAAAAGACAAGCTTAAATGAAACTAGAAGCGAAGTCAATTCAGAGAACAATTTAATGTGAAAGTGGCTGAACAGTTTTGAATCAGACCCATTTTTCTTGTCCTTATACCTTCCTCTGTCTTTAAAAAAGAGTTTTGTTCCTCAAGTCATGGGACTAAACATTCATAAATGCTGTGATAAGAGCCAGCGGAAAGAAGAAAAAAACTAAATGAAGAAACAGAAAATCATTCAGGAGACAGAGAGAGACTGCATGAGCTCATATACTCACATGCAATAACAGTGAATGATGACTGAAGCTGTTAGTTCTCACATTCTACCTAACATTTCCTTTTGCATTACGCAAAGAAGAAAAAAAGTCATACAGACTTGGAACAACATGAGGATGAGAATGATAATAGAATTTGTATTTATGTAGCTATTGAACTTTCTTTTATACTTAAAACATTCATTATGCACCATAGGAGCTTATGTAAATATCTAGAGATGATCGTCTACATCAGGGGTGTCAAACTCAGTTCCTGGAGCACCACAGCCCTGCTGAGTCCAACACACATACCATGTAGTTTTCAAATAAGCCTGAAGGACCTGATTAGCTGTATCAAGTGCGTTTAATTAGGGTTGAAGCTAAACTCTGCAGGGCTCCAGCCCTCCAGGAACCGAGTTGAAACCAGTGTTGCCAATTTAGCTACTTTGTAGCTAGATTTAGCGACTTCCCCGCCCCTTTTGAGACTTTTTTCAAAAGTTTAGGGACAAATATAGCAACTTCTTGGACAAACCTTATCTAAGTTCTCCTCTTGCGCACTGATCTACAATCATCTTTATATAGATCAGTGAATTTGCCATTGTGATGTCATCTAGTGACATTTAGCTACCAGTTTTAGCTACTTTCAATTGAAAGCAGTTGGCAACACTGGTTGAAACCCCTGTTCTACACAATTCAACAGATAAAACTGCCATCTAATCATATAACTGACCTGTGACACTGAGGAGGGAGGAGGAAATTCATCCTGATATCGACCCAGGACGGAGTTCAGACGATTCACTGATAAGACACAAAACAAAGTTCAAGTGCTGATGAATATGCGTGATTGTAAAACCGCGCATGCATCTGCACACCATTATTTCTGTGATCTAGCGTGTTTCACCTTGATCTCGAAGATAGTCGACTTCTGTTGTCATTTTTGCATCTGCAACAGCAATAAACTTTGTTAGGTCAAACGTAACTACAAACCATATGCTTTGCAAAACTGTATCATCAACATAACTATAATAACATTTAGTATGTGGGTCGGCAGGTAGGTTGTACGCAACGGGGAACAATTTGCCTTCTGAAGCAGTCAGTTTAGACACAGCCAGCACAAATGATCCCTGGAAACTGTCTTTGTGTAGGAATATTGGTTTACCATTGAATTAACTGACTCTGTAGAACCATATCATCTATCATGTTGGTCTAATCGAGTAAACGTACATTTAATAAACTAGATTACGAAATAATATATATTTTACAAAGAGATTAAATGAAAAAGAAGCGAATTTGGTCTGTAATCTCAGCAGCAGCAGCATTAAGCGTCATTGGTATCCAGGTGGAGATTTGGCTAACGACTACACATATTTCAACATTCATTATAAACGTGCTGAACACTCTGTCATATCAACTTAAAAACTACAAATGCTTATTTTTGCCATCGCGTAATATCACAAAGTAGCAGAAACATGTAAATAAATGTAAAGTTCAAAGGATAGGTATTAGGTACCTCCAAATCCTTTTATGGAGTTCCAGTTTATGGAGTTCCTGTTTTTCATGGTTCTTGAATTGAGGAACTATTAAAATGAGGGCCCTTGATGTGATCGAATAAGGCAAGACATTACTTCAATATTTTGTTTTCATTTTTTTTTTAATACCGACTATGTGCCTGACTACTGAAACATTTGTTGGACGCTTAGTTGATATATGCCACAAATCAGGAAGTGTTCTTCCCACGACATCAGGTGTTATGTTTATGATATCAGATGTATTGCTTATCAATGACTGTTGAACTTTATTTCATATCAGACAGTCCTGTGTCCTGAGCTGCTTAAGATGTATTAGAGCACAGAACTGTGGATATATATTGATACTTTAAAGTCTATATATAAACAGACAAATAAGTATATAATTATTGATAACTTTTTGTTAAACTCAGCTAGATAGTCATTTATTATTATTTCAGGTCTTGATAGAAGAAAATAAGATTTTACCATGCTTAACAGTGTCTGCGTCGGTTGTATCCTCCTGACTGCCATGGAGTTCCATATCAAACATACCTGGGACAGTTTACCTGTGGATCATGAGCCGGTAAAGATTCGCTTCTCACCTGGCGAGGATGGTTTGTTAATGCAAGTGACTGCTCCTTTTTTTAATGACCCCCCTGCACCAGCCGGATCTCCTGGAGAGCCGTTCCCTGGTCTCTGGGACTATGAGGGTATGTTCATCTATACTATAATTGTGGTCAAATTTGTCAATTTTAGTTTATAGATTTGGTTTCTTACTTTCATGTGATTATATAACAAATTAGTGCAATCAACTTATCTTGTTGCATATGCACATGCAGCCTTGATCCTTGGACTATCCATATAATTATCAGATAAGTAAAAGTGATTTAACTTTGATGGAAACTTGAATTCGAATTTTATGAAACAGTTGACAGTTTTTACAGTTTTTTTCTCTTTGACTAATTTTTCAGTGGTAGAGTCATTTTTCCTGAACAACAACACTGAGCAGTATCTGGAGGTGGAAGTCTGCCCGTAAGTTAAGCTTACAGTGTTTTTCAGACAGCAGGAAGATTTGTCATTGCTAATGTGTAATTGAAATAATATTTTGAAATTACAGACATGGACAACACCTGATTCTGCTATTGAATGGAAAACATAATGCATTTATGGTAATAAAATACACATTGTACATAAGTTTATTATTGTTTTCAGCTTTTAAAAAATATTTACACTAATGTTCATAAGTTTGGGGTCTTTTTGTGTTTTTGTACAAAGTCTCTTATTTTCATTCCAATGCTACATTTATTTGATAAAAAATACAGTAGTAGTGTGAAATATTATTATTACTATTATTTAAAAATGACTTTTTATATTTGACTATTACTCCAGTCTTCGATGTCACATGATCCATCAGAACTCATTCTAATATGTTGATTTGGTTCTCAAGAAACATTTCTTATTATTTTCAGTGTGGAAAACAGCTGTGCTTTAATATTTTTGTGAAAACCATGATACATTTATAAATGCCTTTACTGTCGACACCTTTGATCAGTTTAAGATGTTCTTGCTGATTAAAAGTCTATAAACATTAAAACATTAAGGAATTCTTAATGCAATGAAATAGTACAGGAGGTAGAAAACATAGAGTGATGTGAAATGTTCTTATGACATTCTTTACCATTAGCTTGTTATTTTGTAATAATTTTTATGCTATAACCTGCTACAGCAACAACTCCCTCTATCATTCAAAGCCAATATAGAGGACAACAAGTGGAAGGGAGAAGCACTTCTACCTTGGAGGTATTTCCCTCAGGGCATTAATAAGATGAATTCCTATGCCATCCATGGCTCTGGAGCAGGAAGGACCTATGAGGCTCTGTATCCTGTTCCTAGAGAAGACCTACAAGAAGGACAGGGACCAGACTTGTAAGTTTAGATATCTTAATATGATTTTATTAGATCTTAACACATACCTGTCAACCCTGCCGTTTTTCCCGGGATTCTCCCGTACTTTACCATTCTATCCCGCTATCATCCCGTTTAAATATTCTGCGTATTTGATATATTTACTACATTCACCTCTGGTAAAACTCCTGTAATTTGTATGGCCCAAACCTCATTATATGAATAATCATGTCAAGCTGCTTTGTTACTGGGGAAACCGCAATATTTCTGCCATTCCGAAAGCGCCATCTGCTGGCAGAGAATGAATTTGCATTTTTCAATAAGTATTTTTTTTCTTTTTTGAGACCAAAGCCAAAATCGACCCTTATTTTTTTATAATATAAGTAAGTTTAGAAAACATACAGTTGAAAATGTGAATCGGTGGATTGACAAAAAGATAATGAATTTATAACAAATCTAAAGATATAGCCTATACTTAGATATATTTATATTTTGCTCCACCCCCCCACCAGGATATTAACATTTTCTTCTCTCATCTGAACAGCCATCGACTTGAGTATTTTCAAGACTTCACTCTGCAAAACATCATGGGAGAAGACTGGGTTCAGCCAGAATCTGACCTGTGGGATTTGGCAGGCAAATGACCAACTGAAAATCACAAATGAAGACAAAACTGGCTAATAACCAGCCTTTTTTATGCAGTAATTACTTGCAACTTGCTTTCATGGCTATGTTAGAGCACAAACTCCATTGCAGTCTAATCAAAGTTAATGATGTGGCTTGTTTTAATGTGGGTGTAATATAATGTGCAATATAATGGCTTTTATTATCACAATTTAATAAATCTTTTATCAGAAATGCGGCACTAATCTCAGCAGTAAGTATATTCCATCCAGCACCAAATATCTATGCAATATGCAGTAAATGGGAATTTTTAATTTTAGACTGAAATTAAAATAACCATTTAATAATGGAGATGGTAAATGTGGAAATTAAACAAATTATAACATTTAGTTTTTGTTTTGTTTTTGTCCTGTTTTGGAGCTTGGTAACAGATGTGCTAACACTGTGAAATTAGTTGCATGAAGATTCTTCAGAAATTCTCCTTAGGTTTTCAATAGAAAATGTAGTAAATATAATAATCCAATAACATATGCCTAAACGGGGGCGGATCTAGAAAATATTTTTTAGGGTGGCAAAGGGGTGGCATGGGGTCTATGAGGGGTGGCAACACCAAAGCAAGCCCCCATGCATAGTTTTTGGGGATTTATGGTCTGACATACACAGTTGTGTTCACAAATATTGTATTACCATTAAGTAATCATCTATACTGTTTAAAATAAAAAATAAATAACATTTTAATATCCATCATTGCACCAAGTCAATACACAACGTAAAAAACTTCAACAGGTTATAAATGTTTCTGAACTTGTATCACTAAAGAAGACATGCGGTTCTAATAAAATTACATAGGCTACTTAGATAGTATAATCACGTTTAGTGCAAGTTTAAGAGCAACAAACACTTTTGAATTTCCTGACATTAGAAAGAAATACAATAATATCAAAGCACTGAAACTGGATCAGTTTTGAAAACAATGTTTGATTTTCTGTTCTTAACAGAGGGGGGAATATCTGTAATCACCCAGAACAAACTCTATCAACCATATACTCTAACAACACCCCAGCAACTGCATAGCAAGAGCCTAGCAACCACCCAGAATATCCTTGCAACCAACTAGCAACACTTTAGCAAACATCTAGAACATCTAACTGACCAAACCATTTACGTTTTTTAAACAAGACTTTAAGACAAGCCAGCATAAATTTGTCTTTCAAACTTTTCAATCTAGTTATTACAGTTTTTCTTACAGGTTACAGGTGTCTTTGTTTTGAAAACTGAATTAATGGTTTGGGGGGGAAGTGCCAACTAAAATCAGTTATATTAACAATCGAGAAAACTGCAATACGAGGATTCCTTAAAACCTTTTTTTGTTTTATTAGGTCTACCGCAATATTAAAATAGGTATCGTGCCAACCTTGAGTATCTGACAGTAGCTGAAGTAAAACGTATTTCTGTGATATAAAACCTCTTCTATAAACAGCCGAGCTTTAACTCTCTCAACAAACCCATGCGTATAATCAATAGGAGCTCGCGTAAACTACAAATTAGCTGCTAATAAGACGGAACACGGCTTTATAATTACAGCCGCTGTCCGTTAAATGAATATTAACGGTGACTAATTACCGAGCCGCTGCTCTCGCGCTGCCGAACTCCTGACACGAGCGCTGACTGGAGCGCGAGCTGCGGGCGTGAGCTGAATGCGAGCTCGGTAGCTGAGAGCGAAGGTCACGGCTAACGAAAGAAGGGCTTTATTAAAAAGATTTTGAATTAAACATTTCTGATATCATAACTTGTTGAAAAGGGCACACTTTAAAGGGTTCGTGTTACAGTGTTATTAGCTAGCCTACTCAATCTCAGAGTTTATAGAAACAAACATCATGTAATCTGTTAATATGTCATTAATTTGCTGGTAAATGCACGTTTTGTTAGTTTATTTATTAATTATGTTAATAATTAATTATGGCATGCATTAAATATATACACTTACGTATATAGGCTATATTAAGTATCCTATATTATATTAATGTGTGTATTCATAAATGTATTAATTATTTATATGTATTAGCCTATGTATAACATGGGAAAAGATGTTACTCAAGTCCATCTGCGGGGAATGCAGGGAGGCAGGACACATCACTAATATATTTAACATAAATAAATAAATAAATAAAAACAGAACCCAATAGAAAGAATCACATCCAGGCCCGTACTCAAATTACACACAGAGACTCTAATCACATTTGTTCTCTCCACATGTAATCTATTCACTGGGGGAAATAGCAGAGTACAAATTGCTTCTTGTTAGGAGCAGAGCGAAGTCAATCAGATGGCCTTCCACTCATGTTTTTTAAATCGGGGAGAATTTATGTGCTGACATTTTATAATTGATAGGAGGCCTGTTCAAAACTGAATGGGTAGATGAGCACTGGCATGTTTTCAGACCTATTTCTGCTAGTTGAACATCGTTAGCCGCAATGGAAATGATTTAATCGAATACACATTAGATACAACCCTGAACTCCGAAGGGAGGGGTGAACATTGTCACTCCCTTTTTTAAAAATGACAATGAATCATGTTTGTTATTTTAATTCCATTATATCCATAATGGACCTGTTTACCTGTTGCTTTTGCCCCTTCCATCCATTTGTCACAGGCAGGTAATATCTGCACTAAAATATTGATTCCCATCTATTGGAACACACATTAACAAACAAATATTTTGAACCTGTAATAGTGTCTAGTGGCAGTTAACAAAGTATTTTTTTTCTATCAGAGATAATGTTGATATAGTTTTTTGTTCTTTTTTTCATCACTAAAAAATATCAATCATTGCGCTCTGAGCTCCAAAAACGTGTTTCCATGGCAACAAAAGCTTTTCTGGATAAAAGGGACTGTCAGGGAGAATATTTTCCTTTATAACTCTGTCATAATCATAAACATTAGTACAATACACTCTCTCTCACCCACGCACATCAGTGAAGCCCATTAAAGGCCACTATAAAAGAAGGAGGCCTAAAAGTAAAGGATGATGAAGAACCACACTCGCAAAGCGGAGGTTATTTTTACAGATTTTAAGGAGAGGGGAAGATGATAAATCTGAGTTGGGAGGCAGTAATAAGAGAGGATGGCAGGCAACACAACATTATCAGGCTGTTTGTGCTGTGTAGAAGTGCTGGAGGGGGGAGGGCTGCCGAGGAGAGCCTTTACCCGCGCGACACCCTCTGATTGATAGTGGAATAAAGGTCGTTCTGTGTGATGAATGAATATTTCGATATAACCCAATCACGGTGCACAGGAAAACGAATGACTGGATGAGAACAAGATGAGCGGGTCCACTGAGGGCATGGAACGCAGGGCCAGCAGAGACACTAAATCACAAAATAACAGAATTGAACTTTATATGGCCATAAATGGGAGAGTATGTGGAGAGACGGGGTTGAAAATATTACCTGGATACTCTCAGCTTTTCTGTCAATACTAAACCCATGAAGAAAGAGAACGAGGCGGGGGGAGACACAAGAGACGGAGCCAAGAGTCTTTCCACAAGACATTTAGAGGTCATGCTCTAAAGTGAACGTGGTAACTGTGGAGTTGTTCATAAAGTGGTTAACTCACAGCGAGATGTTCTGTTTGTGCACGAGGGTCAGTTTGATGGAATATCAGCTCCCATTTGTCTGAGAGCCACAGATGGGTGAGCTGAAGACAAATGCTGCAGTCAGACGGCCAAAACAACATTTCCATCCTGATGTGCACAGAATTGTATTGATTAATATCACTGACAAAACAAACTAGCTAAACAAGTTACACTCTTATGGGAAATGAAAAGCCTGCAAGGATGAGATAAGTATCTGTGATTGTGCATTAGATGACAAGTGAGTCATTGAAACATTCAATTCTACCGACTCTTTAAAACACCATTTTCTGTGAATGTGCAAGGCTTACAATTCTTTAGACACTCTCGGTAAACTAGAAGGATAACAAAGTGCAGTAAAGAGTAAAATTATTTGCTCTACAAAATTCCAAACAAGGCCACAGCAAAATCAAACCTGTTTTTGCATCTCTCTGCTGGTGTTCTTGAATGAATCAGAGTTTTTTTTTTTTTTTGTATGATTCAGTTCAGTGAATAATTCAATGACTTATATTTGTTTTGTTCCTGAATGAATAAGACTTAAGCACCTTCAAACCCTCATTCATTATTTCCTACATTACTCCACTAACATAATCTACTGGATGAGTGATTTAAAATGAGCAAGCAAATTCGGACACTGAGTACACCGGATACCATGCTAACACACGTGAATTCATTTGTTGTGACACTCACAGTTCTTTAGCAGCTAGCCTACAGCCATTTGAAGTGGTGTCTGAAACCATAGTGGAACCAAATTCACTCACTCGTTTTCATTCCCTCATTCAGTGGACTATATTAGTGGAGTAATGTTAGGAATAGTAAATGAGGGTATAAGGGGTGAATAGAATCGTATTCATTCAGGTACGAAAAAAGTATAGGTGAGTCATTGAATTATTCACTTATCTGAATCGTTCCAAAAAAAAAGATTAATTTAGTAACGGCACTACAGAAAAGGTTTGATTCTGCTGTGGCTTTGTTTGGAATTATTATATAGCCGGTGCAGCAAAGGTTAACTGTCAATATTACGTCAGTGTGTGTCTTACAATTATTGTACATTTTTCTATGAAAGTAAAATCACACTCGCAATCATTCTATTCTGGAATGTCTTCTATAATGTGTCTTAAATGATCTTCATATATTACTGCAGGAATATCTCTAGTTCTGCAGCCATTTAGAAATATTTCTAATTAATTGTTGAACAAGGCTTAATGGACTGTGCTACATGTTAATTACCCTACAAAACATTAAATAACCATTTTGAAAACATCAAAGCAGTCAATGGAAAATCATCAATTAGTTAAACAAGTCTCTTTGCTTAATTAACAGAATATGTCTGAGGCATCTTGCCCTTTTATCAATTAAAAAGCTCCACATAAACACACAAAACCAAAGGGCATTAATTGTTTGTCAAGTACTATCATACAAATATTATATTTCATAAGCCACAATAAAGCAGGTGACTAAACCTTGGAGAGAGAGAGAGAGAGAGAGAGAGGGGGAAAATTTGATTATTGCTTTGCCTGAGTCATTTGCTTCTTTATCTTCTGGCTGTGGTGATATCAGAATTCCATAGAGTATATATAGCAGGCAAAAGATAAAACTGACTCGTCTCACTCCAGTTAACTCTGTTTCTCTTTCTGCAAAGAGAAATGCTCATCTGCATGTCCAATAGGATCATCTCTTGCACTCAGATTAAAGTCAGAAAAGCTCAGACATATCTGCTCGTTTTTAGTCCTTTTTTCTTTTTGTCACTTTGCTGTCTGACACTGTACCATCTGTCTCACGGCATACGTTTCTCAGCATTATCCAATTATCTAAGAGGTAAGACATGTACTGCTCAGGTTACTACCTTGACAAAATCAATAAGCCTTCATAATGTCTGATACTATCTTCGGAGCACACCGTGAGCACACCATGATTGGTGAAGAGAAGAAAATAAAGAAGATTGTGGTCCTGGTGAGTAAGGACAAATGACAATAAAGCAAAGCCAGACAATGGACTGAAATTGGGTTCCGTGAATCAAAACAAATAAGGTTTGTTTTCACAGAGTATGCTGAAATTATTCAGTGTTATGAACACAATACACAGAGTACAGGAAGTAATGGACCATTACAGGAAGAAGAAACAAAAGACTGGAAAGGTCCATGCAGTGCTGGCACTTTCCACAAATAGGGTATATACTTAGATGCACAAATCCCATGATTTTAGTTGTAGGAACTATTAGATTGGATGGATAAACTATTTAAAAAAGTAAATTAGCATGGAAAGGAAAGAGTTTTCAATCCATCAAAAGTCTATAAACCTCCACCCATAAAATAGACTGTCCCACATCAATATGTTTCCAGTAATTCAATATTATTGCTGTAAAAGCAATTTCTAATCTACAATCTTTAATTATGAATAGAAATTGCTTTGTTGACTGCATTTGCCAAGCTCAAATTTGCAACCTGTTGTTTTTTAATGAATTTTATTTACATTTGTTAAGCTCATTTAATTTGGAAGTATATTAAATATTTATTGCCAAAGAAATATCAAAATCATGTTTGTTAAGCTAGCCAAAAATTGCTAACCATATATTTAACAAAAGAAAATAAAACAGATTATTATATTATATTATATTATATTATATTATATTATATTTTGGGTTGTTTTGACCCAGCGGTTGGGTTCAAAACAACCCAGCCGCTGGGTCAAAACAACCCAATAGCTGGGTTTGTCCCTTTTTAACCCAGGGCTGGGTTATATTTAACCCAGCATTTTTTTAGAGTGTACTAGCTCCTAAAAAGCAACTGCTAAATTCCAAGAAACACAGCTCAAATAAGAATAGGTTTTCCTTTGGTGACTCCAAAGGACAACATATGGAAAAGCATATTTTCATATATATCTGTCTGAATCCTTTTATTCTCTCTCTCTCTCCCTCTCTCTCTAGCCCGATTTTCTCTCTTCTTTCATCCTCCGCTTTATCCGCCTCAGGGAAATATTTCCACCTACACTGTAATTCTGACTCTTTCCCATTTATGTATTTATTTTATATTTATTTACCCATTTATTTATAACACTTAATCTTGCTTCTCAACTTTCTTGACTTTAAATGTAATTTGCACAACCATGAAACAGCTGCATGTCTAAAAAAACCTTCATTGCAGGTATAAACACTCACAAAATATTGCAGCAATAGACTTAATTAATTAATTCTAACATTAAAAAAAAAAAAAATCTTAATTAATCAGTATTAATCTACAAATAAGTAAATCTACATAATTTAAAATGTTACCTCCTGCAAACAGACCAAACTTTCAGAATATTTATTCATTTAATTTTAATGACAGTGGTTGGAACAGGACAAAGTTGGAACAACGAAAATAACTGTAGTAACTGTGGTACTTTGGCAGAACTTGGCTATCCTAGTTATTTTTTTGTAAGGGTAATTACAGATTACAATTACCAGAGAGACAGAACCAATGTGCACAAATAAATGTGACACAAATCAAGTTACACAACACAAAGTGCAATCTGACAGCACCACATGTCAGAACTCAAAAGTGACAATGGAAAAATAATGTTTACAGTGCTAATGAATGACAGGTAATGTGCAAGAATAGGGCAACATCATCTAAGACTGCTATGTTACAATGTTTATAAAAACAATCAGTTTTCAGTTATTTCAAAAGACTGAAACAAGAAAGAATATTAACAAAACACTTGCGATACATAATTGATCTTAATTCATTAAAATGTCATGTCACTTTTTGAAAAATTCACACAGGCTTCCATTAAGATCAGTTGCACCAGAAAAGTGTTTCCAGAGTTAAAACACTTGCAATTACCAAATATGACATTTCAAAAATACACATTTTAGACTGCACCCATTACAACTACATCAACTTCAAAAATAAATGTTTATCCATTTTGAAAGGAATTAAAAACTACAGGTTTGATCAAACTGACTTCATAAGCAAACATCTTTCAGCAAGACCATCATCCTGTGATTGCTTTAGGGCATATATTTGATATTGACATATCCCAGCTGCCAAAAGACATCTGCATGAATCTGATGCCATTCTGAATTAATTACAATTAATTTTACTCAGTGCTGAGTGCAACCAGCTAATCAGGACTCCAAGTGCTCATACGTCTCAGAGAAACTGCACTAAAAATAAAGATACGCGTGCCAAGATCAGAGGGACTTCACCATCAAGATTCATCTAATGTGTCATTCACAATCATGAGCCCTCCATTTGGGATCATGAGGACTTCAACTAGAATTTAAAATGCTTTCGGATCTCAGTCTAGGAATTGGAATTCATAGGCTAAAAGGCACTGAAAGCTGCATATATAAAATGCAGCTTTCAGTGCCTTTTAGCCTATGAATTCCAATTTTTGAGCAATTTTTGGTGATCAGTTATTATCAGTTATTACTGCTCACTTATTATCAAATTATAAAGGTTGAAACCGGGTTTTGCTGCTTAATATTTTTTGGGGAAAACATGATAATTTTTGATTTTTTAAAATATTAAGCATCAAAAACTGTTGTCAGCATTGACGATCATAATAAAAGTCCCTTGAGCACCAAATGAGCATATTAGAATGATTTCTGAAGGATCATGTGACACTGAAGACTGGAGTAACGACTGCTGAAAATGCAGCTTTTCCATCGCAGGAATAAACTTTAAAATATACTAAAATAGAAAACAGGTATTTTAAATTGTAATTATATATATATAAAAAAAACAGTTAAAAAGGGTGATGTATAGTAAGGAACTGAAGACAGAATAGACGATGACAGGTCCACAGAGGAGGTCAGAGAAAAGATATGTGATCACTTGTGTGTGTGTGTGTGTGTGTGTGTGTGTGGTTATGTCAGGGTGAAGGGTTCTCTCTGAGGTGCAGACTAGATTTCTGTCATCAATAGTTAAGAAGGGAAGAATGAAATAAGCACTTGGGGTTTGAAGGGGAAAAAAAGACATTAAAAAAACCAGACAGCAGTAAGGATGACCACACGCTGAGCATTACTAGCCACCAAAGGCAGCAGCACCCCTTAGCAACTGTTTCATCTCCACAGTGACAGAACCACTGCTACAGTGAGAGCTCACTGACTTTATATCAGGCTGACCATAGACTTGACCTTCACTCTCCTGTTTAAGGAAGTCACACATCAACTCTCCCTCATCTTTCTCTTCTGTGCTTTGACTTTTACACACATACTGGCAATAAAAACAAATTCATAACCATTTCTCACCTTAACACACTGATTACATACAAATGTGCCTTACCTACAAAACAATACCATACCTTTTTGGAAGCATGTTTGAGCACCATAGTAACACACACACACACACACACACACACACACACACACACACACACACACACACACACACACACACACACACACACACACACACACACACACACACACACACACACACACACACACACACACACACACACACACACACACACACACACACACACACACACACACACACACACACACACACACACACACACACACACACACACACACACACACACACACACACACACACACACACACATAAATTTGGACATGGTACCATGGTGATATTTTTGGAAGCACCATGAAATTTGAATGAATATTTCCTAATACCATAACATTAGTATAAGCATTAGTATTATTATTACTATAGTATTAGCATCTGATATTGTACCATGATATCACTATACCATGATACTGCCATTACTTTTTAGTAAGGGTAATATTATGGTATTTTGGACATGTACATGATACTATCATGGTATTTTGGACATGCAGCATGGTAGTACCATAATATTTTTGGAAGTACTGTTAAAATACCATAGTGGTACATGAATTTCAGTAGTACTATCTGATAACATCACTATACCATGGTGCCACATTACTTATAGAGTAAGGGTAATATTGTGATATTAATTGAAGTACCTTTGCATTTTATTGTATATGAGTATGGTAATCATTCAGTACAATGGTATATATGAAAGTAGCCTGCCATAGTATTACTATCTGATACCATCACTGTACCACGATACTACCCAGTGTAAGGTAAGAGAGGCACTGTAAAGAGACCAGAAAAACCACTGTCAGCTGTCAATTACAAAGGAATATTATCTATGGGTGTTCCTGTTTGGTACACAATGAGGAGTTCATCAACATCTGCTAAACAGTCACTGCACATTCACACGTCTGTTAGATCTCACCACTATCTCTGTCCTTTGAACATGGTAAAATAGTTCTCCAAACTTTGAACAACATGAAGATGAATAATGTCCGAATTTTCATTTTCCAGTGAACTATTGCTTTAATAAATAACTGGAAGATCCAGCAGTAAAACAATTTCCATCCTTGGTTTGCCATGGCCTGGCGCTTCTTCAGTCTGGTTGGACGGTTTTTGCGTGTGCTGCCATATGAAACCATTTGAAGAAGTGTTCTGCTGACCCCACACATTAAGCACATTAAGTCTTTATGGGGGATTATTACACGCCATTAGCTGGTGTATTGTGTATGAGATGATGCAAGACCCTAAAGAGAACCCTCTGGCTGTGGAAAATGGTCATCCCTCTTTCTCTCTATCCGTCTATCTCTTGGGAGGGAGTGTAGCTATGTAAAGGGCTAAATGGATCCACTCATGGTTCTGATGGTCTCTTGCTAACCAAAATGGATACGGGGTCCTGACCTTGACTTGACCATCTATGTTCGCCTTGGGAACATTCTAGTGCTAGAATGCGTGTGTGTGTGAGTTTATAGGTTGAAAAAAATTGTCCAGCGAGGAAATTTTCTGTTTTTTTTTTTTTTGTACAGAGTGATTTTCTGAGTTTTGGAGTCTTTATAGCACTTGTCACATCCTGTTATGGAAGATGTGAATAAGAATGTTGAGTGTGTCTTTTAGCTGATCCCACCTGATCTTCTTTCCCTCATCGCTCTGAACTCCTGACAGCAGCTACTACGGCTGTCTGTGTTTCCTTGAGCATGTATTATTTTTATTTAAAACGAAGTCAATCCTCCCACACATACGGGTTATCATCATCATTGTGGATGCTCCCAAACCGGTGAGCTGCCTGCATAAAAATCATTTTAAGGCAACCATTAGATGATAACTTCTACTTAAAAACTGAAATGAAAATAATTTTGAGTTGTATTACTAAAATGACTAAAACTGAAATAAAAATAAAGCTAAACATAAATATGGTGACACTTTACAATATTGTCCCATTTGTTAATGTACACTAACTAACAAGTGTTGCAGTATTTACTAATTTCTGTTAATGATATTTAATAAAAATACAATTGTTCATTGTTAGTTAATGTTAGCTCAGGTCCATTAAATAATATTATCAGATACAACTTTTTATTTTAATTATTTATTAGTGAATGCCGAAATTAACATTAACTAAGATTAATAAATGTTTTAGAAATATTTTTCATTGTTACTTCATGTTAACGGAAGTATGTTGTTATTATTAACATCTATTATAAGAACAAATTTAATATAAGAACTTTATTGTAAAGTGTTACCAGAAATATATATATATATATAAAGATAAAATTACTAAAACTTCAATAAAAAAAAATAAAAAAATAAAAAAATAAAAGCTAGTTCAAAATGTGAATAAATACAATAGTATATAAATAATACTAAAATAACACTGATATATATAGTAAGATATAAATAGTAAATAGTAAAATTAAAAAAATCTAAATATAAAAATAAAAACTAATTCAAAATGTGAATAAATACTATAATAGTATATATAATACTAAAATAACACTGATATAAATAGTTCAGTTTAATAAAAATTTATTATTTTACCCATGCAAATTCAAATTCAATGATGCAGTGTGGACATGTTGTAAGACCTAAAGAGGATGAGAAAAAGAGAGAGGGTTTTAGACCACAACCAAAAATACTTCTATTTTGCTTTTAAGTGCAAACATCTTCATTGTATGTGATACAAAAAAAAAACTTCTTCATTGTATACGATAATATAATTGTAGATATGAGATATCTAAGGAGTTAGGGGCCCTAAAACAAACACTGACTTGCTCACTTTTTCCTCCGTTTGTCACTTCCATTCACTCTCACTGTCTCTTTCCCCTCGCTGCACATCCACAGCCTCACAATAACACAAACAAGCTCCCTCTGCAATGTAGCACTGCCTTGTCTACCTGCTATTGATAGGAGGGGCGCATGATGGAAGAAGCTGTTTCTGCAGCTACAGTGAGAGAGAAAGAGAGAGAGAGTACAGGCTGTGTGATCAGCAGATGGCACTGTGGCTCTTTCTTTCATATGTTTAAGGGTATGTATATGTATGTGTGTGTGTGTGAGTGTGTATGCATGTGTGCCAAGGTCTGCAAAATCATCAAGATATAATGAAGCACAGGGGTTTAGGCACAAGCACCTCACACACACACACACACACACACACACACACACACACACACACACACACACACACACACAC